>NW_017674952.1:14494-20267 GCF_001879085.1 Nicotiana attenuata
ATATATATATATATATATATATATATATATATATATAATGTAGAAGAAAAAGATGGGGCAAAAATTAGGCATTTACAACGGCTTGATATAGTTAACAATAATTTTGGTAATAATTTTATAGATGGTGTTATATAAACTAATTGGGCGAAATTGATGAACTGTTGCCGCATTTTTAAATTTTGGAATGAGGCAGAGGTACGTTGAATTGATATTCTCAAGGATAGATTGGGTAGCAAAAATTTGGTGACACATAGCTAGTACAAGTCCTTTAATTTCATGCTAGTAGTGCTGGTAAAAGTAAGGGTGCAGACCATTTGGCCCCGATCCCTTAAGGGATTTAAAGGATTGAAGTGTTGTAGTAATTCCCTATCCTCTAGTGGTTTATTAAGAGAATTGTATTCTTCTAAACGTAGTACATGGTGGGTGGCTTTAGAAAAAGCATGGTGAGAAGAGACGGATTCCGTAGTAAATAATCCAGTGAAATGTTTCCACAGAGTGGCTTGTATTGAGGGCAAATTATAACACTTGTTATCAACTGCATCTTGCAAAACTGCGATTCGGTTTTTCTACAAAGTTGGAGGGTAGATAAGTGGAAATATTTGGTGCTTGCATCACCCTCATTTAGCCAATTGATGCGCGACTTTAAGGCCCAGAATTCTTCTTCTAATTTAAGAATGTGATTGTACTCTTTTGTAAGCTCTTGTTCGAGCTGTTGGAGAAATGAGCTCATTGGGTAATGACATGAAGATTGTAAACCAGTAAGTCGAGAAAGTAATATTCTTTTCCTTTTAAAATGTTACCAAAGGTGGTGTTGTTCCATTGTTGGATGGATTTGGAGAAACAAGAACTAGTGGTAATGTGGTCATAGTTTTCTTGTCAGATGGCAGATATCATAGGTCCAATATCTGGGTGAGAAGCCCATATGGTTTCAAAACTAAACACCTTAGTGGCTGGAGGAGTAAAATCTATAAGGGAAAGTTGTATAGGTCAATGGTCGGAATGAGTTCGAGGAAGATTGGTGACAATTGCATTTGGGAATAAATTTATCCAATCGTAATTAGCCAATACGCTGGTCTAGTCTTTCCAATATTGTATGGCCTTTCAAGCGTTTATTGGCGTATATTTTGTCCCCTTGAACCCTAAATCCGAAAGGTTGTAGTAATTTATGCAATTAAGAAAGTTGTTTGATCTAGAGATACTTAGCCCATTACCTCCAAATTTTTCAGTAGCATATAGAATTTTATTAAAATCTCCCCCTATAAGCCAAGGGCCTTTATAAGTATCAGAAATACAATTTAAGTTATTCCATAGTAGACATCTATCAGTATAAATGTTACTAGCATATATTGAAGTAAATAACCATTTAGCAGGAAGAGGTAGTGCCTGGATCATGCAATGTATTTCATGGTGCGTCATAGCCACTACATCAACAGTAAGTAAACCATTGAGCCAAAGAACAACGATACCTCCAGAGTGCCCATCAGTAGGCACTTGATCCATGTTAGTAAAACCGAAATCATCCCTAATGGTAGTATAATCTGTGAGATGGGTTTCTAACAGAACTATTAGGGCTGGGCAATGGTAATCCAATAGATATCGGAAGTTCCTATGAAAGTCGGGTGAGTGAGTACCACGACAATTCCAAATGATAAAATTCATATTATGAGGAAGAGGGTGTGGTGGTTCCTCTACATACGGCGTTGGGTTCAGAACCACTTCATATTTACCTACCTCCAGGTTGGTAGTTGGACACATAATTATGGAACAGCGACGTAGGTTTGGTGGACATATGAGAAATAATTTCTTTTGCATACTACTCTTTGAGGACATAAGCTTGGATACCTCGGAGATATATCACCTCCGTTCTTGTTTCTCTGTATTGCTGCATTATCGTTGTTGTTTCCTGTGGGTCTGGGTCCTCTGGTTCTTCGGGATTGGGATGGTGCGTGTGGGGAGCGGGGTTGGGGTTCCTGGTTAGAGAGAAGAGGTCGTGGGGGCTGACAGGAGAATGAGGAAGTGTGTTCAGAGGTATTGGTGCTAGGACATAAGGTTGTATCCATGGAGTTGGAGGAATTGGAGGTGGGTTGGGGTAGAAGGGGAGATTGAGGGGATGTGGTAGATGAGGGCTATTGTGGTTGGTCGTGTGGGTGGTCAAAGACCAGTTGTACTGATTGTAAAGATCCATGGCTAACCTTATGCCCTCTGTCACTATCTAGGCAAGGTCGGATGGGTTGTGAAGGAGAATCATGACCTCCTGGTGGTTGACCTCCATTATAAAGGTCAGAGCTTGGTTCTGTAATTCTAGTTCGAGCCATGACTGGGGTCAGGGGTTTCATGGGGAGTTTGCGCTGTGAAGATCCTGTGCAGAAGGTTCATTGTTAGAATGGGTGGGTTAGATAGTGTATGTTCTGTGGTTGAGTAGGTGTTGGAGATATTTTTGATGAGCGTTGACGTCTCTGGTAAAAGTTGAATTGGTGAGGCATGATATAAGGAAGTAGGGGAGTCATTTGTAATCTTCGCAGTAGTGTAGTTACTAGGTAGATTAGTAGTAGTATAGTTATTTGAGAGAGTTGTGTTGGGACTTGGAAGAATGATTTGGTGGGCTTGTGTTTGGGCTCATAGTCGAATTAATAAAGGGGGGTGTCGTTATTGGAGTGGCTACTTGAGAAAAGCTCATTTGAGGAGATGGAGCGGCAACAACGGAATTTGTGATGGGCTGGCCAGGTAAGTAATCATGGGCTTTGTCAGTAGTTGTGGCGACTTAAAAAGGTGTCATAATATTAGGATGAGATAGGGGGTGTAGGATTGATGAGTCAGATGTATTGTGCATGGGAGAGGGCGGTTGAGAGGTGTTGCATGTCACGTGTGAGGTTGGTGAGTATTGTGGTGGTGGGTCATATTGCTGAGGTGAGTGAACTAATGGGCCTAACAGAGTGGGTGAAGGGGCCGATCTAGCATGTTTTGGGCTGATTTGTGATAAATTGGAGCAAGGAATTAGGTTGTCTAATTTGCTATAGGTGGGCTGGGTAGGGTGGAGTCCACATCATTTAAATGCTCAAAAAAAATTTAAATTAATTTTTTTTGGAGAATTGGGGGCATTACAACTAATGCAGAGAAGCTCCAAACTTTTATAATAGATGAATTGTTTGTGTCTGCCTATATAGAGGTGGGTTTTAAGAGATTGATTAAGAGGAACTTCCACACATATACGGGCGTATCGCCCCTTGAAATGGAGGAGGTGCAGTTTTCTATTTTTAATAATTTTTTAATTTTGTTACCCACCCGTTTCAAGATATTCATATCATAAAATTCTGTAGGTAGTTTAATTAACGTACCCAAATGGCTGAGTAGGTTAAGGGGGTATTTGATGCTATAAATTTTGGCTTCCACCGACGCACAAATAGAAAATGATTGAGCACAAACCAAGGGCCATCATGAAGTGCCCGTAACATATTTTCCTCTCTTTGGAACTTAATGAGGAAGTAATCAGCTCCAAAATCAATGAGAGAAAAGTCTTCAGTAAGTTTCCATTGAGCAAAAATCTTCTAATTGCATTCTCAAAATGCTCCAGCTGGGAAGAAAGTGTGCGCTCTCTCTCTCTCTCAACCTTATAATATAATGTTTGATTTTTATAAGTTAGTCTAAATTTGTGTTAGCTTTCATTCATTTAATAAATATTATTTTTGCCTTGCCGATTTATTTATTGGTTGATATACTTGTTCTCCGTATACGTTTGTGCATGGGTTTGTTTCTCTTCTTTTTGGTTGAGATAGATGAGGAAAGTTAGACTTGGATATTATTCTGTTACTACCTTGTCGTACACATTGTTTGTGCTGGTTTTTTCCAAACAGAATGAGGCTACAAAGCCTTCCATTTATTCAAATTCATAGCTAATATTATATAACAAGAAAAAAAATGACCATGATCTCACGTACATTATTTCACAAATAATAATTGAATAAACATTGCAACTCGTACTACATTTTTCTTATAACAACTCGTATTATTATTACAAACAAAGTGGAAATTAACATAACGATCATCCAAAGTTTTTCTTTATCCAATCAATCTCATATTATTACACAAAGTACATAGTATAAATAGTGGATCGAAAGAAGATGATCGTTCGATATTGTTGTGCCTTTTGTGACAAACAACAAACGGCTTGACAGACAATATCATTATTGTTATTGTTATTGTTATCATTATCATTATTGTCGTTATTACCCTTTGGGCATTTGCAAGCTACACACATGAAATCGAAAAACATTCCAACTTTCCGCCTATCTTTTGGAGTGTTGCGTCATTCATCCCATTTGTTTTTTTATCGTCATTTGCTGCACCAAAAATCATGTGTAGTACTCTATTAGATAGTGGAAAAATGAAATATGTTCAAAAATTAAATATTGCAAATACAAGTGGCTTTTTTCTTCTATCTGTTCTTTTTTTAGAGTCAAATAATACCAACCCTCTTCATATGGGATCAATGGTTATTTAGACAAGGGGAAAGTTAGAATAAATTTTGCACATTTACAATAGAGAATATTTTTAGGTTATTCATATCTTTGTTGTTAGTAAATTGTCTCATATTTGCACTTCACTTTAAAGGAACTTTAGTATAGACTATGTGAGTTCGACGTGTCAAGATACTTTAAGAAAAAGGTCCAAAATAGTTTAAAAATACCATATGTTAGTATTTTAGGTTAAAGCTCTGTTAGAATCAAGGGTAACTACGGGACAATTTACTAATGACTTGAGGCGGATGTAGTCTTTCGGCTACGAGTTCAACTGAACCCATAACTTTCGACGTAGAGTAAGAATTTATATTTAAAAGCCTACTAAAATCTGACAAAGTAGTAGGTTTGAACCCATAATTTTGACGGTCCAGTGAATTTAACAACAACAACAGTAACCACCCACTGTAATCCCATAACGGGCCAATGAATTTAATGCTAAAAATTTTAAAAGCTGAAATCATTCAATTTAAATCTCGAATCCGTCTACGCTAACAACAAGGATATAGTGAAATGATCCTGAAGAGTAATGGAGGGTAAAATTAAGCATTTTCGTATAGTAAATGATTTTTTTAACCCTTTTTCTATTAAACAATAGACTTAATTTAATTTGTCATCTCAAAGTTGTAACTAGTAGTTAATAAAAATAAAGTTAAAAAAAGTAATAAGAAAACTTACGTTCAAGCATTGACATTGAAGGATCAACCATATCCCTAGCAATAACTTCTGATGATATTATCAGAAGAACCAAAGAAAGAATAAGAACATTTGCCTTAAGTGCCATTTGGACGAATTAACTTATATAATTTTGTTGATATTTAATTTGTGAATGATCAATGTATGGGTCAGAATTCGACCCCACGATAATTAACGAGGCTAATCCCGTTTTAAGTTAATTCATGACTAATTAGTGACACGACCATTCAGAATTGACGATGTTCAGCTCGCATCTGGTTCGATCGACAAGGCCATGGCCTATCCGCCACCATAAAGGCGAGATCCCAACGTGGTCACGACCACTTATTGCCAGCTCACGAAGCTCACAGCTATAAATACCAAGAGAGGGAACCCTAGAAAAAGGGGGGGGGGGGGCTTCTTCGTGACCGCTATAGAGAGAGAACAAAGGGACAACAATACCCAAAATTATGGGCAAGAGGAACACCATTGTAAGGCTCTGAACCTCTCCATGGAGAGGCAGACCAAACCAATATTATCAATAAAGGTCTCTAATGTTTCTCCCCCTAATCCTGAGTATTAAT
>NW_017674952.1:22072-38368 GCF_001879085.1 Nicotiana attenuata
ACGGCCGACAGTTCGACCGCGCCCGAACTGGGACTAAGGCTAAGTGCCGCTATCGCTAAGCAACGGCTCCGACTCACTCACCCCGAGTCGAAGAAGAAGAGTCGTTAACAATTAAAAACTAACATGCCTGCCAAAGTCGAACTTGAAGGCAAATCAACCCTTCGAGCGCATGCAAAGAAAAATCTAAGGGGGGAAAAGAGGAGATACAAAATAGATACAAGGCAAATAACGGAACGGAGATCTCATTTATCCATGAAATTAATTGAGGGTCATCCCCGCTTATACCCGGCCAAGGCCGATTAATACAAGAAATAAAAAAAAAAACAGAAAACACCTAAACGCCAAACGGCGAACAAGACAGAAAAAATGCATAAACATCTTTTTACTCGGTGCCGTCTGCGCCACCGTCTGCACCAGCGTCAGCCTCTGGCGTCGCCGCGTCAAAACCACAGTCGGCACGTGCCTCACGAGCCTTCTGACGCGCCCCCTCGAAAGCAGCTTCGGTCACGACGCCAGCCTCCCACAAACTCTTATATACATCACGTTGGGCCTCGGCAAAGACCCAAAGTTCTCGAGCCTGGCTGGAAGAAGCGGCTTGATCCCGTAGCCGCTGATTCTCTTCTTCTAAGGCTGTGATCCGGTCCGCCATGACCTGGGCGTCCTGCTCAAAGACACCAATCCGCTCCTCAAGACTCGCTTCTCTAAAGGCCACAGCATCCCTTTCCAATGCCCGTTGGGATTCGTGCACGCGGATAGCTTCCTTCAACGCCCCGGCCCTCGACGAAGCATCCCTCACTTGAAGCTTCAATGCCGCGACTTCACCCTCCAACGCGGTCACTTTCCCGCTCCATGCCGCAGCGGCCTCTGCCGCCTTGGCTTTGCCCCGACGCTCGCACTCAGCTGCGACCCTCTTTACCGCCTCGAGCTCCTCATCCTTTCAGCGGAGCTGCTCCTCGAGAGCACTCGTCCTGCCAAGTATTTGCTGCATCTGAAGCTCCCGCCTCGCCAGCTCTTCGACCAAGGCCCGGCTACGAGGATCACTCCTCAAGCGCACGCGCAACTCTCGGCACTGATCTCGGTAGCAGCGATACTTCTTCAGCGCCCGCAAAAATATCCCCGAGCGGACCTTGGCTCGACGGATGCTCTCCACCTCCAACAGATAAGACTGCAAAGCAAAGACAACGATTAGAATAAAAGAATAAACTTAAGGCAAAGAAGAAGCGAACCGACGTAATAGTACATACCCTCAAGCCCATCACGGCTACTTCATTCATCAGTCCGACATCCGTAACGCCCCTCAACGACGCATTCTCGGCCTCCGAGCATAGCAGCTCGAACTGCGGCACCAAGCTTTCCCCTTGGATAAATAAGTTCAATTCCGTGGGACCCTCGATGAAGCGAGATCGCCCCCCTGCGCGCACCGCTGAATTGGTGGAGCCTTCCTGGAACATACGGACGTCGTCGGGATCCAAGTCGGATTCAGACTCATCCTCACCCCCTACAGCATCCGCCGCAACCGCCGAAGGAGCGCTTGCCTCACCCACATTAGCAGCCGCTGAGGAACTAGCTCCCATCTCAGCGACTGGAACCCCCAATTGAGTCGCCGAAGCGACGGTATCATTACGACCTGAGCCAACCGGGGCAACCCCCAGTGTTTGTCCGCCCTCAAGGGCAGGCGCCGCAGGCGCACTCCTCTCCGCGTCCGCCGGGGGGGAGTCCAAATTAATTACCACAGGAGGAGCCGGCGCGAACGCGACCCTACGCCTTATCAACGGACTCTCCTCCTCCCCATCTGATGACGATTCCGCTCTAGGGCGCACGACCCCCGACGGCCCCTCATCCCGAAGTGCGGCCCGTACCGGAGAAGGAACCGCTGAAGATTCAACTGATGTCGCCCTCGCTATTGAGCGCGACACAGACGCCGCAGTAAGACGAGCGACTGCACCCGGCCGACGAAAAGCCAACTGAGGGGCCCTGATGCGGCGTGCCCTCCCTGATCACAGGAAAACAAAGTTGATGAATAAAGTTGAAACAAAGCGGAGCAGAAGAAGAAATCAATTTCTTACCTGCCACGGGCTTACGGCCATGCCTCTCCCAGAAAGACGCCCATGTGCGTATCCCCACCGTATGGGGGAGTACGGCCTCGACCCACTCACGTATCCAAGACAATGGGGCCGGCGGCGACCTGTCGGCTACAAAAAGCGACACGAGTTAACGCTCATGATCACAAATCATAAAGAGGGGAAGAAAAGGGAATTCAACCACTAAAGAACTTACGTGCATGGTTCCAAGCCTCTGGGAACCCAGTAGCATCCGCCACCAGATGCTTGGTCCTGATATAAAAGAAGTGCTCGAAAGGGCGAGTGTCAACCTCGTCATCCAATCTCATGACCAGGCCCCTCGACCCACGAGGGCACGCCTGAATCATGGTGCCACGGACTCTCTGGGGAGCGTAGAGACTAAGCACATGTTGCAGCGTGACCTCCTTACGGGCCAATTCCGCGTACTTGATGAACATTGCCAACAATTTGTAGAGGGAAGGAGTGAGCTGACCCGGGCACACCCCGTAATAACGGCAGAAATCCACCACTAGCATTGGGAGCGGGATCTTGAACCCCAACCTGAAAGGATAGCGTAAAAAATGCAGTATCCTCTGCGGTCGGTGTGGACCCTCTCCTCGCTTCTAGCGAGAACGATGTCTGCATGAGTGGGAATGACCCCCTGTTCCCGTAATCGGGCCATCCCAATCTCCCCCATTAACGGGGCTTCATCCACCGGTTCCTCTCCACCGTCGACAGTGAAATCAATCGCCAGACCTCCGAGCCGAGGAACTACCTCGTCAACCGACGGAACTTCTCCAGTCTCTATCTGTTCTGCACCTCCCATTGCCGGAGGTGGCCCTTCAACTACCGAAAAATCTATCGGAAGAGCATCGTGGGAAGAACTGCCTGCCATTGTTGATCTACTAAAGACAAAGGTTATCACAATCAAAGGAAAGAAAGGAGAAGATGAATTAGCGGAATGAAAAAGTTTCCTCAGAATCTCTCTCAGATGAACGATGAAGATATGAGAAATGAATGCCTCAACCCACCTTTATAGGCAACATAAATGGCTTTCGCCGAAACCAACTAGCCATCATTAACTGCACGACCAACCGTATAACGGTTCGGTTCTGCCGAAGCAAGCGTCATCGTGACAAGCTCCGCAAAGCGGCTTCTCAGCCATCCGCCAACGTACCGCCGTCAGAATAATCGCTACGGCCTGCGAACGCTGAAGGAATGTGCCGTACGCCTTCAAAATTCTGGACGTGACCAAATACGTACCCGGCGCATACTCATTCCCCACGGCCATCTCTAATGTATGAAAGGCTACGGCCATCTCCAACGTGTAAACGGCTAAGGCCACCGCCGAGCACGTATAAAGCGTGCCCCCATTCTCCTCGGCCGCACAACATACGACTCGTCCGCCACGGCCGACGGGTATGCTTCCAAAACAAACATAGGATCGGAGCACAATGCAGCTCGACCTCATTCGAAGTAAGTTAAAAGGTCAAGTGCCTTCGCCCAGGAGGAGAGTTCGACCTCGATCGAACGATGACTTGAGAGCCCAATAACAGGATACTAATACTCTACAAGGCTAAGGACCATCGCCAAAAAGAATTCGGCCTTGACCGAAGCAACAGTCGACATCCCCATCCGTGTTTCTCGAAATACAGCCAATGGAATCCACTCATCGAGCTCGGCCAAGGCCCGACCTCAATAAGCGGAGGGACTAACTGTATGGGTCAGAATTCGACCCCACGATAATTAACGAGGCTAATCCCGTTTTAAGTTAATTCATGACTAATTAGTGGCACGACCATTCAGAATTGACGATGTTCAGCTCGCATCTGGTTCTATCGACAAGGCCATGGCCTATCCGCCACCATAAAGGCGAGATCCCAACGTGGTCACGGCCACTTATTGCCAGCTCACGAAGCTCACAGCTATAAATACCAAGAGAGGGAACCCTAGAAAAGGGGGGGAGGGGGCTTCTTCGTGACCGCTATAGAGAGAGAACAAGGGGACAACAATACCCAAAATTATGGGCAAGAGGAACACCATTGTAAGGCTCTGAACCTCTCCATGGAGAGGCAGACCAAACCAATATTATCAATAAAGGTCTCTAATGTTTCTCCCCCTAATCCTGAGTATTAATTTTTGTTTCCTTCATTTGGTCCAACGGATTATTACGGTTTGCTATGATTTTCCCGTGATTTATATATATTATTTTATACTCATAAGATGTGTGACAACTTTTGAGCAAGCAATCAAATAATATGTATTCCTCCTATTTATAGATACTTTTAAAAAATTTGGCTTACCAAACATTTAAAAAAAGTGAAACTCCACACGATGAATTGCCCTATACTTAGCTGCCAACTCTTTAAATTTGTTAATCTTTTATTTTATTTACTTTGAACAATACTATATCATCTCTGGTACTGTGTATACTGTGTTATTTTTATATGTAAATTACATTTTGTTTACATTAAATGGCTGAAACTTGTATTAGTAGACACAAATTCTATTGGATTAAGTCCATATTAAAATTTGACCTAAGTTGCAAACTTCGCTCAAATAAATATTATAGTTCAATATAATGTTAATTCTTCAAATCTAGTTACTCCAATTTATAGTAAATTCAACTATATTTTGACTACACCATCAATAGTTATTTCGTACGGAGATGTTGGCACAAGAAGGCGAACTGTAATTATATATCAATCTTTTGCTCTGGCTGCTATTGACTTGACTAAATTGTCTCACTGAGTAGTGTTTTCTCATGGAGGAAAGAAAGATGGGCCAAATCATGCGGACGAAATAGACCTAGAAGCTAAAAAAGGCTATCCCAAGCAATTGCAATAATCGGGTTCATTTATATTCCCGGTATAGTAGTCCGAGTCAAATAGCAATGATTCGAAGCACTTCTTTTTACACTATTTCGGAAATCGTATGGATATGTAAAATACAGGATTTCCAATCCTAGCAAGAAAGGGAGGGAAACGGATACTCAATTTAAAGTGAGTAAACAGAATTCCATACTCGATCTCATAGATACCTATAGAATTCTGCGGAAAGCCGTATTCGAAAAAAGTCGTATTGGTCAATGTTTCTATTGTCACAATATGAAAGCTAGTGGAAGACAACTCCAATGATAATATTATATTTCCACAAGGTATTTTAACGGTTTTTGGTTGTCATTCCCAACACATACGAAGAGTTGATATTTGATTATATTGATGGGAGATAGCAAATACTTCGTAAAATTAGTCGAGATCTATACAATCTGACAGTAACATCACAAATATGAAAAAAAATATAATCATAGCAGAAATATTTATATTTCTGCTACGATTTCACAAATCAAGGGTTGCAGACAACGATTGAGTTCATCCAATCTTTAGTTTTAACCGGCTCGATCCAACTAGCAGCTCCTCAAGACCAAGGGCGAATTTAGGGGACGGAAAAAATTATACTGTTTATATAAAGCAAAATAAATTTTTACCTCTATATATTATGTTTTGAATTCGTTTGACCTAGCCAAAAGCATAACATAGTGGTCAAAGGGGTTCTAAACTTTTGTAAGGTCATTGGTTCAATTCCCACGCCTCTGCCCACTACTCAAGACCTCAACAAAAGTTTGGATCGAAAAAATAAAAAAATTGCAAAAATATGATTTTTTTAGATGGTCTTTAACTTTTGACCCCTGCTTATTTATGTATAGAATTTTAAGGTCAAAAAGTTAAAAGTATTGCTAATGGAGAAGCGAGTGGCAACAATTGTTAATCTTAAAATTCTGCCATGGGGCAAACGGGAACCAAAGTTCAAGATTAAGGGTTATTTGTTGTACTTCACCCGATCGAAACTCGAGTCAATAGGAATAGTAATTTAGTCTTGGTCTAGATATACTCTTGTTTAATCTAAACCAAAATATATTTTCGCAGAAAAAAAAATTGCATTGTATGACCTTTTCTGATATCACTCTTTAACTTCTATCATCGTTAATTTAATGAGTTAATTTTACCTTCAAAAGTAATTGAATAAATATATTCGAATGCAGCTAACTTTAGACGAATGAACTAACGGAGACAAAATTTAAATAATGACCTCATAAAAGGTAAAAATAACACCAGATAGCCACTTTAAAGGGCTGCTATTTAGGAATTAGTCAATGTATTCTGAATTTTAGTATTTCAGTTTAATTTTTCAGGACAATCCTAAATTATCCTGAAGTTATGATTTTTGGTAGGAATGACAATTGGGGCAGGGGGCAGGGCGGGACACTTAATAGGGCAGGGCAGGATATAAGATAAATAGGGCGGGGCGGGGCAAAACTTAGTTTTTTAAAAATTTCAATGGGGTAGGGCAGGTAGCAGGTGGGCTTTTAGATCCAATAGTGGGCCATTGTATAGCCTGAGGCCCAATTCAAAAACTGAATAATACATGCTCTTCTACCAGTAATATTACTAGCTTTCCCTGAATTACTGGCACTTTTGCAACATTAAGAATTTAAGATTACTTTAATCAACTCTAGTCTGCTATTAATAATCTTAAACTAATTAGTAAATCTTCTGTCCGATTGTCATTATCCTATTCAGCTCGTTATAAGCCATAATCTGATCCACTTTAGGTAAAACTTCAATGTCGTATCTTGTGTTTATGTCAAAGTCTAAATTTTAAATTAGCAACTTTTCTAAATATACTTTTTTAATCAAAACGATTAATTTAACTAATTTGAAAGAAATTTGAGTTTCGACTAAGTAACATTTTCAAATAAGAAGGAGTTTAATACTTGACTTTCACATTTTAAATATATAGTCCCAAAAGTGACTTAAACAGTTCACCATTTACTTGCATGGAAGCATTAATGATAGAGAAATTTATTAATTGATAAACTACATAAAATTAATAAAAATCATATTCTATTCAACCAATATAAATAGTACTAACTCTTACTGACATGTCAATTTTAAGTGTTTCAATAAAAGTTGAAAAGTAAAAACTAATTAAGTAACATGCTGCAAAATGAAAAATAAAGGGAAAAATGAAAGAAAACTAAATGGGGCGGGGCGGGGCCGGGCAATTTATTTTAAAAAAGCTAAATGGGGCAGGGGCAGGGCGGGTCAAAATTTTAGCGGGTCAAGGTTTGCCCTGCCCCGCCCTACCCTGCCCCGACCCATTTACATCTCTAATTTTTGATTTAAAATTTCAGAATAAAATAAGTACTAGCTAATCTCTAAATAGCATCCCTGAGAATGACCATCTGTGCACTTGCCCTCATAAAAGGTCATTTGTGCAAATGCCCCATTTTCACGCACTAGCACCCTTACATGTGCAAATAGCACTCATATAAAAGGCTATTTGTGCAAATGCCCCATTTTCGCGCACTAGCACCTCTCAGTCGCACAAAAACACACAAGGTTTCTACAATTCTCAAGTTTTCTCTTTTTTTTATGTACTTCAATTTGCTGAAGGGTGTCGAGGTTTGTAAATTTGGGAATTTGACTCAAAAGTTCCGGACTTATTGCATAAGAAGCATAATTGGCGCTGAATTAATCAACGGCTGGAGGGAGGAGGTAGCGTCTCTACACTTAATCTTTCTGTTTACTCTTAATTTCCTTTTACTTATTGTGCTAAATAGAGCTGTGTTATTTTTGGTGTTCAAATTTTTTTTTTTTGTTGAAATGCTCACTTGACTCGGATTAAAGTTTTCAGCCTTTTTTGTTTTGGATAATTTCTTCGTGATTTTTGGTGTTTAATGTTTAGTTTATCTGAAATGGTCACTTGAGTTGGATTAAAGTTTCCAACTTTTTTTTTTCTTGTAATTTATTGGTGATTTTTAGTGTTTAATGTTAAGTTTATCTGAAATGGTCACTTGAGTTGGTTACACTGGGTCTATCGGAAACACCCTCTCTGCCTCTCCAGGTGGGGCTAAGGTGTGCCTACTCGCTACCCTCCCCAGACCCCACTCGTGGGATTATACTGGGTATGTTGTTGTTATTGGTCACTTGAGTTGGTTAAAAGTGTTTCAACTTTATTTGTTCTTTTTTGTAATTTCTTGGTGATTTTTGTTGCTTTGTGTTAAGTTTATCTGAAATGGTCACTTGATTTGAATGAAAGTTTTCAACTTTATTTGTTTTTTGTAACTTTTGGTATCTTGGCAAGGCTTTTTTGTCTATTTTTGAGATTTTGGTTTGAAGTAGTTTCTCCTTAGGATATTCGAATTGAATTAACCTAATGTGCTTATAGTACCAACATGATTTTAGGAAAGAAACCTGTATAAAATTGGACTAAAGTCATGAGTGTCATTTGAAAACTTGAAGAGTAACAGGGTCGAGATTAGAGAATGCTTATCGTTGATGGTATTCTGCGAATCCCTTTTCTTAGGAATGGGGAATGCTTTGAAACAGGTAAGCTGACACCTATCCAAATAAGTTGGATCATTTTCCATGTTAATGCACCGACAGGTTATTCATCAACTATTCGTTGATCAGATAATGTAATTTGGTAACGGAAGGAAAATTACATTGCTTAACTAAATGGTTAGTTTTAGTGTGCAAATATATGGCTTTCAAAGAATTCTGTTCAGATTATTAACTGTAAGTTCTACGTTATCTAATATGTAAATCTTCAAGTGCCCAAGTAACATAACACTTGGAACATGAAATAGGGAATTTTTATGGTGTAAAATGCTGTGCAGTTATAATAAGATCCTATGCAATTTGTGAGGTGACAAAGTTTGCAGTTTTATTGTTAAATGTGAGAATTATGACAGGCTCAAAAAGACTTCTTTCCTCATTTTTTTTGGGAAAAGGATAACGTTACCCCTTGTTACTTGCCTTCTTAATTGCAGAAAAGACGAATCGGAGACACAACTGAGGCAGATGCCTACTTTTGAAGCATAGAGCTGGTGTATGCACTCCTCAAAGGTATATACCTCGTCATTGTTATTTTCAAGCTTGATTGCCTCTAGGCGTGCCTCATGATTAACTCACTAATGGAAAAGTACCTGCACAAAAGAGTGTCCATTAGCAGCAGCTTGCATACATGTAGTCGACAACCTTCATTTGTTTTCTTGTTTTTTCACTTGCTATTGAAACTTCTCGTTTGGACTTATTATGTAACTATTGCATCATTCTTGTACGAGTAACTGACGAAACGGAGATGAAGACATTGAAGCATAATAATCAATTTTTTTTTCATGATTGTTTTGTGATGCTTGTTTAGCAAAGTACACTTGTTTGTGTCTTGTATATCGATTTCAGATCATTTCCTGTCTAAATTTTTTGCTATGTGATTTCAGTTTCTAACTATTTGAAATAAATTCATCTTCTTAGCTGGTCCTTAAGGCAAATCAGTGTTGCCGAGAACTTGGTTATTAATATCTCTGAAAATCTGTAGTAACTTTTTTGCCTCCCGAGATAACCATTTAGTGTTAGAGAGTAGCAGCGTAAATTTTGCTGAATTCTCCATGTACACTCTTTTTACAAACTTTGTAGGACTCGAGCCTCGATATGGATGCATTCTATACTCTTTTGCCTAGTTAATTCAGCTGGAATTCCAAATGGTTGAGATAGTTTACATCAAGTGGATTTGAACCAATTTGCTACTCAGGAATGCTTTCAATGTTTGCCAGAATCTTTCTTCAACGGACTTCATATTCAGCTATATTAACCAACAGCACCAGCACTTTTAGGTGTCTTAAAACTATAACACCTTCCGTCGACCCGGATAGCAATCCTTTCGGCGGCAAAGGTAGTTGCAGCAGAAGTGTACCTAATGATGACTACTTTGCAGCAATTCATCATATATCTAACATTGTTCGGCGAGATATTTACATGGAGCGGACCCTCAACAAGATGCATATTTCTAGTATTGTTAACTCAGAACTGGTGTACCGTATCCTTCGAAGTTGTTGCCAACATGGTATTGAATCATTTCGCTTCTTTAATTGGGCTCGGACTCAACACCCTCAGTATGACCCAACTACCGTTGAGTTCGAAGAGCTTCTTAAGACCCTTGCCCGGACTGCCCATTGGGAAACAATGTGGAAAGTAGTCCAGCAGATGAAAGCCCAGAATATCCCTATCTCACCCTCCATCGTTTCATTTATTATTGAACACTATGGTAAGCGTGGTCTCATTGATCAGGCTGTCGAGCTCTTCAATCGGCTCAAGAACTTCAATTGTCCTCATACCACCGAAGTATACAATGCTTTGCTTTTTGCTCTTTGCGAGGTAAAGAATTTCCAAGGGGCCTATGCATTGATTCGGAGGATGATACGAAAAGGTTCTGTTCCGGATAAGAAGACATATTCCATTCTTGTAAATGGCTGGTGTTCGGCAGGGAAGATGAGAGAGGCACAAGAGTTTTTGGAGGAAATGAGTCGAAAGGGATTTAATCCTCCGGTACGCGGGAGAGACCTTCTAATTGATGGGTTGCTTAATGCTGGCTATCTTGAATCAGCTAAAGGACTGGTGAGGAAAATGACAAAGGAGGGGTTCGTTCCAGATGTTGGAACTTTCAATTCGTTGGCAGAAGCTATATGTAAAACCGGGGAGATTGACTTTTGCATTGACCTTTTCAATGATGTTTGTAGATTGGGGCTTTGTCCTGATATTGAGACATATAAGATTGTGATAACTGCAGCATCAAAAGTAGGGAGGATTGACGAGGCAGTTCAGATTCTTCATCGGTCAATTGAAGATGGACAGCGGCCATTTCCTAGTTTATATGCTCCAATTTTAAAGGCTTTCTTCCGGAGAGGACAGTTCGATGATGCATTTAGCTTTTTCAGTGATATGAAGCTGAAGGGGCATCCACCGAATCGACCACTTTATACTATGTTGATAAAGATGTGCACTCGTGGAGGTAGATTTGTAGAGGCTGCTAACTATTTAGTAGAAATGACCGAGTTAAATCTGTTGCCTATGTCACGAAGCTTTGACATGGTTACAGATGGATTGAAGAATTGTGGGAAGCATGATCTAGCCAAAAGGATCGAGCAGTTGGAGATATCGATTAAGGGCATTTGAATCATTGTGTGGCTCTAGCTAAAGTGTTCTCTGTATCACTGCAGATGAGGATGATTAGAGTCTTAAAGTTGAAAAGGGTATATTTCTGTAGATCTATTTTTCTTTACTTGCTTTTCTCTAAATCAGGGCATTTATAACTTATATTTTCTGGAAACGTTGTTTGCATACGTAGACAACCTTTTCACTGGTTTAAAGTTGTTTTATCTTCATTAGCATGCACATTCTTGTCATTCATTTGTATATGCCAACACTCGAAACTGATATTTCCGTGCAAGTTTCTTCCTTTCTCTTTCTCTCCTGGATTGAACTTGTTATTAAGGATTCCAAGTTATCTTTGTTGTCATTAGAATTGCATAGATATTATTGCAGAAATTGGATCTAACGTTTTGCTTTCTCTCTTGTATTCAGGTGTACAGTCGAGGTGCCACATCGTTCAACCAACCTTAGCTCATTTGTGCCGTTTCGCCTTGAAAAGCACCTATTTGAAATTCTCTGGTCACGACTTGAGAACGAAATCGTGAAAGAGCCTTTAACGGGGTGAAGATCATTACAAAGGCAATAGTTTGTTTCTGTTGGTTCCAACTTATAAAAGGCAATTGTAGAATACTGGTGAAAAATCACCAGAAATGCTTTTGTTGATTGTCCTCAAATTATTCCAGCTACTCTAGCTTGTGAGTTGAAGGGGAGCCTTGGCATAACTGGTAAAGTTATTGCCATCTGACCAGGAGTCACGGATTCGAGCTGTGGAAACAGTCTCTTGCAGAAATGCAGGGTAAGGCTGCGTAAAATAGACCCTTGTGGTCCGGTTCTTCCCCGGACTCCGCGCATAATAGGAGATTAGTACACTAGGCTGCCCTTTTTACTCTAGCTTGTGAGGGATTGTCTTTAGATGCTGAGTTTTCTGTGGGAACAGTTGAGTCAACTGAAGGTGATAACTTGATTCTTTCTCCGAGTGAGTTGTTTTTGTATCCTTTTAGCAACATTAGCTTCTAATGTATCATTCAGAGGCGGATCAAGGATTTGAACTTTATAGGTGCAGACTCGGAATTTCTACCACATTGCGCCTAATTTGCTGGATTCAAAACCTTTTATTTGTACTTATTTAGTGATTTTTTAAACACGTGTCTGGGTTCAGAAGGACCCATAGCCGCGATAGATCACATGGGCCTTTCGTTATTGGAAACCAGAACATCCCCGTGTTGTAGATGATGAAGAGGGTAGTGGTCCTCTCAGTTTGTATGTCTCTTTAATATTGTGGATGGTCAGTCAACATTTTCAGTTTATTGCTTCAAAGTCACCAATTAATGAAACATCTCATTGTCCAAGATAAAATGAACGAGAAGAAGAATGTACAAACTGAGTATTCTAGAATAGAAAATCGTGATGGAAAAAAGCAAGTACGAGGAGAGTTCTAAACTCGAGATGTTAAAAGATGCAAAATCAGTGGGTGTGAGAACTGATACAGTCAAAGGTGGACCTATGTTGCGAGTCGAGGGGTCACGAGACCCCGTTAGCCTCGACAAATACTTTGGATATATATAACTGGGGAATTGGTCGGCTTGGGCGCTCAGGTTTCCTTTGTTGAATGTCGTGGTTGGAAACCATTTTCAGACTTTCCTCCTTTCTATTTTAGTTCTTGGTTTTTCTTCTCCTTTCTATTTAGGTAAAAATTGTGTGGGGTAGCCACATTTTAAAGTGGTATTTACTTTTTATCCAGCATTTTTAATGCTGAGCAAAAGTAGCCACTAGTCTATTAAAATTAATATGAAAAGGCAGTATTACCCTTTCCTTTCCAAACGGAAATACGCCATTTTCAGATCCATTCCTTACAGCTCCACTTCTCCTTTTGCAATGGCGTTATGGGGTCTGTATGAGTGTTTCCATTATTTTCATATATGAAATCCAATTTTGAACAGAAGAAACGAAATGATAAGCCTCCCATTTTCTTTTGTGTCTGCTTTCAGGAGTTGAATTGCCTGGTAAATCATTCACTCATAATAATCACAGACGTGGGAGGACGTGACTTTTGATTTTCTAAAAGAAGTGACTTTTAGATTTTCTTAAACAACAGATAATTAGGAAAAATATGGTAAAAAGCCAAAAAATTAAGGACAAAGATAATTGTGTTAAGGACATGTAGTCCTGAAGTCCTAAAGTTAAATTCAAAAGTTAAGGACATGTAGTCCTGAAGTTAAGTTCAATAGTTAAGGACAAAAGTTCAAAAGTTAAGTACAGGTAGTCCTTAACTTACAGTTACAAGTTCTAAAGTTAAGGACAGGCAGTCCTTAACTTAGAGTTACAAGTTCAAAAGTTAAGGACAGGCAGTCCTTAACTTACAGTTACAAGTTCAAAAGTTAAGGACAATAGGTCCTTAACTTTGACTTTCAAGTTCAAAAGTTAAGGACAGACAATCCTTAAATTACAGTTACACGTTCAAAAGTTAATGACAAGCAATCCTTAACTTACAGTTACAAGTTCAAAAGTTAAGGACTCTTGGTCCTGAAGTTTGAGTTCCAAGTTCAAAAGTTAAGGACATGTAGTCCTGAAGTCCTGAAGTTAAGTTCAAAAGCTAAGGACATGTAGTCCTGAAGTTAAGTTCAAAAGGTAAGGACATGTAGTCCTGAAGTCCTGAAGTTAAGGACATGTAGTTCTGAAGTCCTGAACTTAGAGTTCCAAGTTCAAAAGTTAAGGACATGTAGTCCTGAAGTCCTGAAGTTAAGTATAAAAGTTAAGGACATGAGCAGAAGGGTATTTTCGTCCGGGCAGTTAAAGTTTATTAAAGCAGTGGCTAAAGACTAAAGACATTTTAAACAGTGGCTTAAAAATAAATACATGTGTTATTAGTGGCTAACCGTGCACTTCCCCCTCTATTTAGTTCTATTCTAGTCCTTTTTACACTTAGTACTTCCTCCGGTCCATAATAAGTGATCAGTTTGCTTTGGGCAGACCCATTAAGGAAATACTAAATTCTAGACGAAAATAGTTAGTGTAACTAAACTACCCTTCATAATGTTGCACCATAGTTATAGTAGCACTTACTTCTCTTCGCAAAATGTGAGGAGTAAATGACTTTTTAGGGACACATACATAAGGGTAATTTTGGAAAAACAAATTGAATTTTTTCTTGATTATACAAATGGACACTTATTTTGGACCAGAATAAAAAAAAAAGCAAATTGGTCATGTGAACCGGAGGGAGTAGCAAATTGCTTTATTTTTTGTCTTTATCTTCTTTTTTTTAAATTCAATTATAGTTTAATGCTATCACACAATAGTCAACTTCATCAAATTTCTTTTTCGAATCCCTACCTTAAATTAAAAGCCTCAAATTGCAACTTATCGCTCCACAAATAGAAAATTATAAATTCTTCTGCCACAATCTTCTTCAACAATCACTTTGTCTCCGACTTGTCAAGACTTTTTTTTTCCAGTTCTTTGACTATTAACATACTCTTAATCTTGATTTCTTGAATTAATTTAGGATAATTTAAAATCTGAACGCCCTTTTGATCACTGACCTCCTTTTTTATTAATAGATTAGAAATTTAAAAGTGTGAAACATGCTTAATCAAATACTTCTCTTCCTATAACACTCATTTTGTGAAGAAATCTCTCTCTGTTTGGTGCTTTCTTTTTCTTTAGAACTTCTTTTTATTTATACTTGGAGGAGTCATAATTATTAAGTTTTCAGAGAGTTCAAAGCCGAATTTTATCACTAGTGATTACTGATTAGTATACAATGGTGCCCTGCCGTGCTCATATCCTGGGTCCAAGTCTCTGGCTACAATTGCTTAAGCAGAACTGCTTTTAAGTGATTTTTTGTAACAAAAAAGTCACCCACCTTTTCTAAAATATAATAAAAATGTCTCCTTTATTTCCTCCCAGTGAGATATTTGGCCAAAGCTGGGCAATTTTTGTGGCCCGAATAACGTGGTTATTAAAAAAAAAAAAAAAAAGTTAGCTATTTTTTGGTTATAGAAAATACTCCAAATTTAGTGACTTTTGTGATGCTTGTATATTAAATATAAAAAATGAGTGATTATCTCTGTTTTAAAAGGAAGAATTGGGACTCGTTCGGGGCTCGCCCTGGGGCGTAGCACTCATAAAATGTCCCCGGACTTATGTGTGGGGCTTAGTTCCGTGAGACTTACGCCTCGGCCGTCGGGGCTTACACCCAGGACACGCCCAACGCCCAGCGTACTGGGCTCACCTAATAGAACTTTATGCAATTGTGTGTAACTAACCTTGTAAATCATCAGTTTTTCTTAATAAACCGTTGACTATTCAAAATTACTCTTTTCTTAATCATAAATCATTAAGTTGAGAGTATTTTATGTCATAATTAAAATAAAAATTATTGCATGTTATCCACTAACACTGCTATGATAGTAGATTTTACATAAATCTTTCATTTAAAAGTATTAATTTATTAACTTTTGTTATGTCTTTATTATATTAGTCCATAATTTTTTTATAATTATTTCCCTAAATATTATTTTTTTTCATATTTACGAGGTACAATACTTACTAATGTAATAGCTCTGTATTAGCTAGTAACTATTACAAATAATTAGTTATCATGATATATATGGTGAATTATGTGTCACTTTATTAACTTGTTGAAACTTAAAAATAAATTATACTAGAGAATCATATTTAAATTGTGAATTATATTTTTATATAAATTCTCTTTTAAATAGAAAGCATATTAAATAAAAGGAGTATTTAATAAGAAAGATCAAATTATAATATCGAAATTCTTTCAAGATTCATTACTCCTTAAGAGATACATATAAGATTTCGCATCGAATATATTACTTTTGATGTTTGAGTTGTAACGACGTTGTAACTAATTTGCATATTATGATATATGTCATACTTTTTGTATTATTCATAGTTGAATTAAAATTTATAAATATTTTAAATAGATTATTTGTATAATTTTGTGGTTTTAATGTAATTTTTATAATTATTTTTTATTTTATACTATCTTAAAATTCTTGAAATTAGTAAAATTTACAGATCCATGGGACTTACGCCCCATGTCTCAGGGCTTACGCCTCGCCTCGTCCGAGGTAAATTGCTTCGTCTCACGCCCCCACCTTTTAAAACCATTTATAAAAATACAAGACTAATTACATGAAATTATTCCAAAAGTGATTGAAGAACACTTACCACAAGAATTCCACTAAAAATCTCTTCCAAACTCCTCCTTCTCC
>NW_017674952.1:38845-79915 GCF_001879085.1 Nicotiana attenuata
AAATGCGGGTTGGGACGGGTTGGACGGGGGGCGGGCTACAAACGTTAACTTTTTTTTAAACGGGTAACCGAACCCGCTACAACCCGTTAACCCGATTTTTTTTTTTTTAATCTGACCGTTGCCAACGGTCAAATACCAAAAAGGACCGTTGGCCAACGTTATTTCTGCCCCAAACAGCCACTTTTTGGCTTTTTTATTTATATTTTACCCCCCCACCCCTTATATGTGATTTACTATTTCTTTTTTTTTTAACAATTTTGTAAACTTTTAATTTGCAAGTTCAAAAATTTAAAAAATTCAAAAAAGAACTTGCAAATTAATTTGAAGTATTATATTACTCAATAAAAATATCAAAGTTACTTAAATATTGTGAATTTTTTATATTGCATATTAGATTATTAGTCTTATTCAATATTTTTTATATAGAAACTTACTTTCTATTTTCAAATTTAGAATTTTTTAGTTTGTTCTTTTAATTCTAACCCTTAAAAGTTCAATTCTAATCTTTAAGTTTAACCCTTAAAAGTTTCAATAACATTGAAAAAGAAAAATATAACTTAATTTAAAAAAAATATATATACATATATATAGCCCGCCCCGCCCGAGCCCGTTAAGCCCGAACCCGTACGGGCCCTATAAAACCCGAAAAAACCCAACCCGCCACCAGCCCGTTAACCCCAGCCCGATAACAACCCGCCCCGAAACCGAACGGGCTGACGTTTTTTGTGTCCAGCCCGTCCCAGCCCGCCCGATTAATACCTTTAATATAAAGCGCATTCTTGGTTAGTAAATTAACAGCCCTACATGTAACTGATAAATTACTTATCAATAGATTCACCTTCAATTCTCTCTCAAACACCCTTGAACTCCATCCCATGGATCCCTCTTTGATCAAACCACCTCTCCCGCCGGAACCTCCGGATAAACATATCCAAATGGAGGTGGAAATACCCCAACACTCCTACAAAGAAATGCTCCTGGACAAGCAAGCGTGTAACCAAACCAACTACTACTACGACATGGAAAACCAACCAACACCAGAGTTGGCTAAAGAAAACACACATTGAAGGCTCCATCCCCCTCCCACCGGAAGAGAAAGAACGCCTCTACACACCTTGGAGATACTCAGTAATCATCAAGATATTCAAAAGAAAGATGCCTCACCACATGCTTCGATCTAAACTAATTGACCTATAGAAGCCATCTGAATAGTTAATCTTGATTGACCTAGGATGGGACATCTTCATAGTAAAGTTTAGCTTAGAGGAAAGTATGGTTAAGGCACTACATCTAGGGCCATGGTTCGTGTCTGGACACTTTCTATCTGTTCGGAAGTGGGAACCAAAATTTGTCGCTCAGGAAGCCACCCTAACTTCTACTGCCATTTGGATAAGGTTATCCCAGCTGCCAACAGAGTTCTATGACAAAGTCATATTAGAAAAGTTGGAAGAAAACTAGGCAAGCTCCTAAAGATTGATCAATGCACGTCCTCTACCCTAAGGGGGAGATATGCACGCATTTGTATCCAAGTGCCACCAGAAACCCCAGTGGAAACCACAGTAATCATAGGAGACCACAAACAATCAATGATCTATGAAGGCGAGGGAACCCATGTACCAGTTGTGGCAGGATAGGACACATTGCTCCAAGGTGCAGCTATAAACCTCAATCCTCCTCAACAGCCAATAGAACACATGAAGAAGTCCAACAAATGGAACCAAACCCAGAGGAAAGTGAATGGAAGATTGTCACCTTCCCACGAAGACGCAAGTAGGGACAACCAAAGGCATCTATCTCCATGGAGGGCAATGAACCAAAAACACAACATACTCCACATACAAAAGAGGTACAGGTAAACATGTTCGATGCCATTTCAGGTAAATTCCTCCAAACAAAAACTTTTAATTATAATTAAAAAAAAACCAATACATAGTACTCAAAAAAACAAAAGAAGACCACTGGGCCCAATAAAAACTACCCCGGGGACCAGCACAAGCCCAAGCACGTGCTTAACCCAGGCCCAAGGGACCAGCCCAACATGGGAGCCAAGCGAAAAGTGAGGCCAGATACAGAAGACCCCACTGACTCAAATAATCAGCCTACTTCCCAAACGGAGGCTAGCCCAAACCCCAATGATTCAATCACCACACTGGGCGGAATAGCCAATGGGGCCTTTTCCTTACACTCAAACGGGTACTCACCCGTGGGTACCACTGACAACCAATCCCCCCACCCAAACTCTAAAGCCTATGCTTCCCCTGTCAAAGCTACTGAAACACCCGATAATGGAGAAAACCCAAGCGACAGAAACGGTAATCGAGTACCCTATCTGCTCTCCTCTCCCTCTCCAGTCGAAAAGACCACAACTGTCACCTCCATTACATCCCCAATTAATGAACAAATAACTCCCATAATCCCAACACCAGGAAATCTTTCCACTGTTCAAGATGTGACACCAGAAGGGTTTATGATGGGAAATTGGTCCTTAAACACCACTCCCATCTTTACCCAAAGTAGCAAATCAAAGAAACATAAAAATGGCAAAAAACATTCCCCAGACCACCATCTCCACCCACCCACTACCACAGGACTACCAACCGGCCTCCTGGTTGGAGGTTGCCTTGCAGGGGCAAGGGATTTCATACGACTTCACTCTGGACAACAGGATGGTGACGTAATAGTGCAAAATCCGGCACACCTAGCCAGAGTGACAGTAGAAGCCCTGAACAAGGCCTTAGTGGCATTTGGCCCTCTCCTATGGCAATCGATGGCCAACACAGACAGTCCATCGCCGATAACAGACCCACAAACTCTCAATAGCCACATTCTCCAAAGTTTCCAATCTCTTCCCTTCTTCCCAGATCTGATGAAAGAAGACCCAGTGGCAGAGCCAGTATTCATCCCAGTCGATCTGCCAACCATACCCTACCATCAACGCCAAAGAGGATGAACAAATCACCACCACTTCAGAACATTCAACAAGGAGTCTCCAAAGCACTGGAGATACTGAAGAAGAAGAAGGATGCCACAGAGGAACTGGTGCAGACCTACCCAATTCCAAGAACGGAATCGATTCTGCTAGACTCGGTAAGATCGATCGAATTTAGCACGGAAGTAAGCGAAATAGTAGTAGTCCTGTGCCCCAAATCCATGTCCAAGTGCGGAATGAGCCTAGTCTCAGCCCAAACACATGGACCACTGAAACCACTACTAAATCTAACCCCTATTCTGAGCCTGAAGAGGAAACCCCCTCCCCCACAAGTGCTAGGTCTGCCAAGCCCAACGAGCCCTCAAGAGGGACCTCACCAATCACCCACATTCCCAATGATGAACTACATCATATGGAATGTTAAGGGTGGAAACAGTGCCGAATTCAGAAGGCACTGTTTAGAGATGGTAAAGATGCACAAGCCGGCAATGTTGGTCCTACTTGAAACTAAGATGGCTGACCATCAGAGCTTGGCCCAGAACCTGGACTTTGATATGATCATTCAATCTCCAGCGGTAGGTCCTTCTGGGGGAATCGTATTCATATGGAAGGAAGATCTTGTAGCTGTAAAAGAGGTGGCCACTACCAACCAAGGTATACACGCAATGGTGAAGGTAAGACCTGATCACCCTCCTTGGCTTTTTTCAGCTATTTATGCTAGTAACATCTTAGCAGAAAGAAAACTCCTATGGGAGCAGCTTATTACCATCTCCAATACCTTAGGAAACAACTGGTTCATAGGTGGAGACTTCAATGAAGTCTTGAAGGCCAGGGACAAGTTTGGGGGCAACCCTATAAACCTGAGCCGCAGTAATCTATTTTGGAACTGCATAAATAAGTGCCATTTAATTGACCTAGGGTATAAGGGAAGCAAATTCACTTGGACTAACAAAAGGTACTCCAACAGGTCTTCCCTAATCCTAGAAAGAATTGATAGGTGTTTTGCCAATGAGGGTTGGATTAAACAGTACCCTGAGGCAAGTGTTCAGCACCTACCTAGGACCCACTCAGACCACTGTCCTTTAAAAATTCAAATGGAAGGGCCCCCAAATAACAAACCCTCTAGACCCTTCAGATTTGAAACAATGTGGGCTAGCCACCCTTCCTTCCCCAGCATCATTAATCAAGCTTTCTCCGGCCAAATCCCCCTACTCCAATCCACTGCAAAATTCAAAGATCTGGCAGCAAAATGGAACCAAGAAGTCTTTGGAAACATTTTCCACCAAAAGAACAGACTCTTGGCCAGAATCAGTGGCATCCAAAAGTCCCCCAACTATCAATTCAGTAGCTTCCTCCAAAAGCTTGAAACAGACCTTAATGGTGAGCTCAATCTCATCCTCAAGAATGAGGAAGACTTCTGGAAGCTGAAGTCTAGGATCAACTGGCTAAACGATGGTGATGCCAGCACCAGTTTTTCCACACTTCTACCCTCAATAGAAGGAGGAGAAACAGAATCCTATCCCTCAAAGATGACAATGGCAACTGGATCAATGACCAAAAAGAGATCCACTCCACCATTGTCACCTTCTTTACTGAGCTCTACACAACCTCCCATTCTGAAGTCCCTTGGCCAACCACTCACCACTCCACCATGGAACCTACTCTGCACCAAAGCCACAGGACTTTCATGGACAGGCCCCTCCATATGAGTGAAATAAAAAGGGCTGTCTTCTCCAGCAAACCCTTCAAATCACCAGGGCCTGATGGCCTCCACCCATTCTTCTATCAAAAATACTAGGATATAGTTGGGGACACTGTCTCAGAATTCTGCCAAAAATGCTTCAGCACATGCTCCATGGATAGCACCATGAACCAAACTCTTTTGTGCCTAATTCCTAAATGTCCTCAAGCTTCATTGTTGAAAAACTTCAGACCCATTGGCCTTTGCAATACCATCTACAAAACAGACACAAAAATCATAATGAACAGGATAAAACTTATCGTGCACCACATCATAGGACCAAGCCAAGCAAGATTCTTAACCAACAGAAGAGCCTGTGACAATGCCATTATTGTCCAAGAATACATCAACCATTTCAGGAAAATGAAGGGAAAAAGTGCCAATGTGATCCTAAAATAGACCTAGAGAAGGCCTTTGACAGGCTAGAATGGTCTTTTATTAGAGATACTCTAGATGCCTTCAATTTCCCCAATGGCCTGTCCAATCTAATCATGTCCTGCGTAAGTACTTCCTCCATCTCAATCCTTGTCAATGGGAAGAACTGAGCCTTTCAACCCATCAAGAGGCATCAGACAAGGGGACCCTATGTCACCCTACCTATTCATATTGTGTATGGAAAGGCTCTCCAGATCCATTGACAGGGCAGTCATGCAAAACCAATGGCACCCCATCAGCATAAGTAGGTCTGGACCAAAAATCTCCCACCTATTTTTTGCAGATGACCTGACCCTCTTTGCCAAAGGTAATATCAGGAACTGTAATACAATCCTCTCCATACTACACAACTTCAATAATCAGTCAGGACAAAAAATAAACCTAACCAAATCCAGAGTCCTGTTCTCCTCAAACATCACCCAAGATACCTCTCAACAACTCACCAACCTCCTATCCATTAAACACACCACCTCCTTTGGAAAGTATCTTGGTTTTCCAATCTTCCACAAGAAACAATCAGCATCAGACTTCCAGTTCATCATTGACAATATGCAAAACAAGTTGGCTAGCTGGAAAACAAAATTCCTCAACATGGCTGGGAGAACAGTCCTGGCAAAAACCACCCTGAGCACCATCCCAAGTCATGTAATGCAATACATTACACTGCCAACAAAAATAAACAATTAAATTGATAGCATTCAGAGCAACTTCCTCTGGGGCACCACCCCTGAAAAGAAAAAGCTTCATTTGATTAAGTGGGATGTAGTTATTAGAACCAAACCTGAGGGAGGGCTAGCACTGCAAAAAGCTTGCTTTAAAAACAAAGCTGCTCTAGCAAACCTAGCATGGAGAACTTACAAGAATACCAACAGCCTTTGGGCTAGAGTCTTTATCCACAAAAACTGCAACATGTCTAGAAATGCTCAGGTTGTGAGACACCATGGGAACATCAAATCGCCTACTTGAAAGAGCTTACTAAAAGGATGGGAAACCTGTAGCAAAGCCAGTAGATGTGTAGTTAACAGAGGAAATAGGGTCAATTTTTTAACCGACACTTTGATTCCTAATCAACCAGCCCTCAGACAACTCATAGAAGGACCCCTTACCCAGAATGACCTCCAAATCAAGGTGGAACCCATAATATGGGCACTTGGAACACATCAAGTCTGTCATTCGACCTCCCTCCCCATATCCTAAACCTCCTTAAGTCTGTTTTTATTCCCATGGTAGCCACTAAGGAGGACAATTTAATATGGGGCCTCACATCCAATGGGCAATTCTCCAACAACTCTGCTTACTCCTTCATAAGCAAAAGCGTGCAAGCCTACCCTCCTGGAGAAGAGGACCACTTCAAGTGGATCTGGAAACTCCAAACCCCAAACAAAATAAAGCATTTTACTTGGCTCCTAACTCATGAAACACTACCCACCAGGAGCTTTCTACATTCTATTGGAATAAACTGCCCCACTCAATGCCACTACTGTGGTTTTGAACAAGAAAATATTGACCATATCTTCTTCCAATGTCCCAATGCTGTCCATTTTTGGAGTGTCATCCAGTCAAAATCCTCAGTTCCATCACCCTCCAATCCACTCATAAATAGTCACCTTTGGAAATCAGTCTTACCAACCCTCAAAGGCGTGAAATACAATGAATGTCTCAACTGGGAGAATCTCATTCCCTACTGTCTCTGGCACATCTGGCTCACAAGGAACAATAATTTGTTCAATAACAAAAAGGAACCCATCAATGCTAATAACACAATTGCTAAGGCAACTGAGTATCATGTGCTTAATAATAACAAAACACAACAGTGCACCCACCAAATCACGCTTAAATGGATTCCACCACCAAGAGGATCCTACAAATTAAACACTGATGGAGCTGCAAAGGGCAACCCAGGAATGGGTGGAGCTGGGGGAATTTTCAGAAATCATACCGGAAATTGGATGCTGGGATTCATGGAAAACATACCCCAAACAACTAACACAAGGGCAGAAATTAGAGCTCTTATCAGAGGTCTACAACTAGCTGAACTAAACAACCTAGTTCCGCTACAAGTAGACACTGATTCAGCGAAAATAATCAACATGTCGTTAAATGGAAACCTAATATTTGACCCCCTAATTTGTGAATGCAGATTGCTGATTCAAAGGATGGGCAGCGTGGTAGTGAGGCACACATACAGGGAGCAAAACATGGTAGCTGATGCGCTGGCAAAGGAAGCAGCCAAGGAAAATTTTTTGAACAAATCACTATCTCTAGCAGTTCCTCCGGTGTTTGCCAATGATGTATTTTGGGGAGACATCCTAGGAACTGAACTACCTAGATCTTTTGTGGGTTGTAATATAAGTACAATTATGCAAAACATTGCATCTATGGGGGCCATAAGGTACCCCAGTAACTCTGTAACCCCTCTTGTTTAATTAGGTAATATATTATCCTTTTGACCAAAAAAAAAACGCATTCTTGGTTGTATTGTATTGTTAAATCCAGTATTCCGAAACAATGAAAGTCCATTTTTTGAAATAATCGATTTGGTGTGGTGAGATTGTTTCCTATTTTTCTTTCCAATTATGCCCTAATTTATTACTCCACAATTCTATTTTATCCTTTATTTTTTTCTATTTTAACTCCGAATCTCCAACCTGTAACCTACTTTATTTTTTTCCAGGCCAATGTTAAAGGTGTTTTGCCGCCTTCTGTTTTATTTTTTCTCCTAATTTGCTTTTAGCTCAATTCTAATTAGCTGTGCTCCTTTGTTTTGCCTTTTTCTGTCTCACTCCTTTGTTCTACTTTCTTAAGGTGTTTTGCCTTCTTCTATTTTTTTTTTTAAATTATTTTTATACATAATTTTTGATAAATTTAATACTTAAACAATTGAGGGTATTTTAGTAAACTTATCAGGCTATATTACACTACCATACAATCAAACCAAATAATATAGGAGAAATACATAAACAGCCCCTTCAAATTGTCCTCAACGGTCAGCCAGACACCTCAACTGACCCCATTTTTAGTTAGACACTTCAAGCCTTCAATAAAGTAGGTCAATTAAACATCCGACCTCATCAGCCCACCTCGCGTGAAATACACTCTCGGATTCATGTCAAACGAACAAATGAGAAAATGCCATGTGTAATTTTAATTAAAAAATTTGCCACCTATTATAAAACAAAAACAAAAAAAGCAATAATAATAATTTAAAAAAGAAAGAAGAACAATAATTATGGAAAAAACTCATTTAATCACCATCTCTATGAATCACCGCCAGCCCTTCCTCCTCGTCTCCAGTTTTCTTCAACAACTATTTTGCAGAAGAGGAGAAATTGCAAAAAAAAATACACACCACTCACCCTTCTTCAATCGGAACTTCACTTCATTTTAGATTAATAGGCAGATCTCAAAATCCAACGTAGAACACCAGTTAGATGCGAACAGAGACCAGGAACGACGACGGCAACGGACTAAAAACCACGAACAACGATGGAGATATGGACACCGGGCCGAAGTATGTCGGAGGATCAATGTTACCGATTTTCCTCAACGATTTGCGGCAAAACAACGACCTTATCGCTGGTATTAGGGTGGAGTTCGGTGGTGGTTTCTTGGGATTTCACCTTCTGCTATGTTAATCTCCAAATCCTTTGTTGATATCTTTTCATTGTTGGGAATCCAAAATCATTGTGTTCATCCATTTTGTATCGACCGCTGATTTGAAGAAAAGATGAGCAATTGAAGTGGGCGGTCAATGAAATTATTATTATGTAGTGGTTGTTATTAACTGTTACATTATTTTCAAGATTGAAGAAGAGGGGGTGGATTAATGGCTCAGTGTGTTCATCCATTTTGTATCGGCCGCTGATTTGAAGCAAAGACGAGCAATTGAAGTGGGTGGTCAATGAAATTGTTATTATGTAGTGGTTGTTATTAATTGTTACATTATTTTCAAGATTGAAGAAGATGGGGTGGATTAATGGCTCATTGTGTTCATCCATTTTGTATCGACGGCTGATTTGAAGCAAAGACGAGCAATTGAAGTAGCAATTGAAGTGGGCGGTCAATAAAATTGTTATTATGTAGTGGTTGTTATTAATTGTTACATTATTTTCAAGATTGAAGAAGAGGGAGTGGATTAATGGCGGAAGGAAGAGGTTTGGTGAAGATGGAATATTTTGAAGGATATGTCACCGTACACAAAAAAGAATTGAAAATGCTCTCTAAAAATTTTTTCACAATCCACACTGTTTCATCATGAATCCATTCTCTTCATCTTCACCACCATCACTACACCACTCATCCACCATCTCTGATGGTAACATGAATATAGATACTCCTGAATCACAAACACATCCTTCCAAGTTTGTCAATAAACCATACCTTAACACACTCATCTCTCATAACACTCCATCTTCAAACCTAACCAATCTTACTCCCTGAACCCTAGCCTCGACATCACAGATGAAACGGAGGCACCTACTGACCCCTCCATTTTTATCACACTCTCACTAGCAGAGAAAAACAGAATTTATGCTCCAGGGAAATATACAGTTATTATCAAGGTGTATGGACGTAAGATTGGACACCAAATACTTAGGCAAAAAGTTTATACACTATGGAAACAAACTGAAAATCTACCACTTATAGACTTATGTACTGATTTCTTCCTCATCAAATTTCAAAAGGAGGAAAATAAGATTCATGCACTGCAGGATGGACCTTGGTTTATATTAAACTATTTTCTCTCCGTTCGTCGACGGGAACCAAAATTTATGGCTTCGAAAACGAAAATCACATACTCCGCCATATGGCTGCGTCTTCCTGAATTACCTATAGAATTTATGACCTTCAGATTCTTAAGAAACTGGGAAATAAAATTGGTAAATTACTCACTGTTGATACTTGCACTTCTTCAACAACAAGAGGAAGATATGCACGGCTATGTGTTGAAGTCCCTTTGGATCAACCATTAAGAACACACATTTATATAGGCAGCCACAAGCAAACTATCTTTTATGAAGGATTAAATATGCTATGCATCAATTGTGGTCGACTGGGCCATAACCAAAGAGCATGCAATTATCAAATCCAGGAAAACAATCCCACAGAATTATCTACAATGAACCAGTCTAAAACTACAAACCCTAATCCTTCGAAATTACCATTTCCATCTACTGAAGAATGGAAAATTGTTCAATTTCCAAGGAAACCAGTCTTGAAAACAACAAACCCCAAAGCAAACAACCTCCAATCAATGCCAGCTTCCTTTTCTCATTCTTCTCAATCATCAGGTAAGCACGTGAATAGCATAGACCTGTCAAAAAAACCTAACACATTATCTTTCAATAATCTAACTATTAATAGTACTAACCCTACTATTAATCATAATACTAGTACTAAAGCTTCTACATTACCTACTTTCACTACTAATAAATTTTCTTCATTATTTAATAATGAATCCTACTGACAACGCCTCTACTAATCTTATTGAGAATAACGAATTAACTCCTTTAATTACCAATCAAGTCATCTCAGAAAAAATTACCCACTCGGCCCAATTAGAACAACCACAAATCCCAACACCTATCCCAGCCCATGCACAAAGACACGATACCCTACCCCACATGCAAGGCCTCTTACAACACTCAACCACATCCCACTCAGCACCCATACATGACCTACTACAAAACCTACACACTCATCAAACATCTCCTACAAATGACGGCTTACCCTCTCCAACCAACAAACCTACTGTATCTCCCATGCAAATAGCTAATGATGATCTCTCCACTCCTACCATTGCACGAAATCTATATCAATCTAACACACAAACTCCAAATCCTTCACTTCAACCGCCCTTATCCACCACTGATATAGCTTTCCCTTTAGACCAAGCTTCAATTCCGGTACAAAGCACTCACAATCACTTATCACTTCCTGTAAAATTAAAAGATATTTCCACATAATCTCAATCACCTACGCAGACAATACAACAACACCAACAGGCAGAATATTCATCGTCTCCACCACCATCAAACTCCATACTCACTTCCTCCCTCACATCTAATAATGGAACCAAACACAATAATCTACACTGCTCAAACACCACATGCAATGACAAATCCAACATCTTGGCTAAAGATAGGCCTTCAGAATCATGCGCTCACCTTCACAATGGAGGTCAACAACCAAGAAGTGACAATTCTCATCAACAATCCGAGGGATCTTGCGCAAATAGTAGCGGAGGGTATGACCCTAGGGACGGACATCTTTGGTAGGTACCATTGGTCTATGATGCAAGCCCCTTATCTTGCACCATACCACCCTCTACATCTCCCAAATCCAATTTGGGATCCAACTCATCTCCACCCCAATCTTCTTCAAATGCCTTTTTACCCACCTCCAACTCCAATTCCTACCACACCATGGATACAACCCTACTCAGTTCCACAGACACACACACCACTATTGGAACCCATTACACCTCCACTTCCCTCACCACTACAATCACAACCAAACCATCCTAATCAACTCGCACAAAACACTGCATATCAGGAAGAACTCGAAGTAGTAGTAGCTACAACAGGGAAACACGTCCAATTCATGCATGGCTAGATAGAATCAAGGTATTTGTCCAGAAGGAGGAATACAAAAAAAAATATACATAAGGTGCCCTCCAAATCTAATGACAACATCTTTTCGCATAAGCCCCACAACAAATCCAGATGTGGGAAAGAACGCAATGCTTCTACTGCCAACATTACGTCTACGTCCGGAGGAGACCACCAACACCCTGAGGAATACAAGGAGCAGCCAAATGCTCAAACCAAATAATAGCCATATGAATTTCATTATTTGGAATTGTAGGGGAGCTCAATCAACTGATTTTCGTCGTAACTTTTGATCACTCCTTGATTACAATCGCCCTTCTTTGGTTGTTTTACTAGAAATACACTATGAAGACCATCAAGCTCTGAAGGAAGAATTTAATTTCACTGGCATGATAGAAGTGGCTGCTATAGGCCAATCGGGAGGTATTGTTATTTTATGGCTTTCTGATGTGCTTACCGTCGAACCAGTGACAACCACTACCCAAGAAATCTATTGCCATATTCAGGTGCACCCCTTTACTTTTAAGTGGTTATTTACTGCCATATATGCTAGCAATGATATAGGTAATAGATAGACCCTATGGCAAAACCTTATGTGTTTGTATGATAATTATAAGGGTCCATGGATTATAGGAGGGGACTTTAATGAAATAACTCATGCAAATGATAAATTTGGTGGCCAACAAATTAATAATTCACGCTCAAATAAATTTTTGGACTGTATCAACTATTGCCAACTTACTGATTTAGGTTACAAAAGTAGCTGTTATACTTGGACAAATGGTCGTCATAATAAATATAATATTCTTGAACGTTTTGATCGTATTATAGAAAATTATGAATGGCTAAGCCATTAGCCTGATGCACTTGTCACACATCTCTCAGGTACTCACTCCGATCACTGTCCCCTTCTACTAGAATTACAACACTGTCCATTACCTCGGAATTTTTTTTTAGATTTGAAACAATCTGGACTACACACCCTAATTTCCCATCTATAGTTAAACAAGCCTGGCATGACAATTTACAATTGCTACCAGCAATTGATAATTTCAAAGAAATAGTCCAAGAATGGAATAAATCGACATTTGGTAATATTTTTAAACATAAGAGAAAAATCTTGGCTCGATTAGGTGGTCCCCAATCATCTATAAACTATCCTAGTAGCACTTTCTTGCACAATTTGGAACATCAATTAAGGACTGAATTCAATCATCTACTCAAGCTTGAGGAGGACTTTTGAAAATTAAAGTCCCGTATTAATTGGTTAAATCATGGCGATGCAAACACCAATTTTTTCCATCTCACAACTCTAAATCGTCGAAGACATAATCGTATAACTGTGTTACAAGATCAAGGGAGAAATTGGATAACTGACCCAAATATCATTAAGAATAATATTACAAATTATTACCACACTCTTTTCACAACACAAGAAACTGCTTCTACTACAAAAAATTCAATACAACCCTCTAATGTATTAACTCAGGAGGACCATTTTTGCTTAATTAAACCATTACAAGATCATGAAATTATCAATGCAATTCATTCCTTTAAACCTTTCAAAGCTCCTGGACCAGATGGTCTACAGCCTTTCTTCTATCAAAAATATTGGGACACTATAGGCAACTCCGTCAAATATTTTTGTCACAAAGTTTTTCTTGACCATCAAATCAACCCTACTATTAATACTACTCTCATTTGCTTACTTCCTAAAAATAAGCATGCTTCTTCCATATCTCAATATCGACCCATCAGCCTTTGTAATACTATTTACAAGATTATCACAAAAATAATCGTAAATAGACTAAAACCTATTCAGGAACATATTATTAATCCAACTCAATCTAGTTTCCAGAAAAATAGAAGAGCTGCAGATTATGCCCTTATTGTCCAAGAAATCATTACAAGATTCCAAAAAATGAAGAGTAAAAATTTAAATATGCTTCTCAAATTGGACCTTGAAAAGGCCTTCGACAAATTAGAATGGTCGTTCATACATAATACTTTAGTCACCCTAAATTTCCCCCCAACTTTTACTAAATTAATTATGTCTTGCATAACAACTACATCTGCTTCAATTCTTATTAATGGAAACCCTACAGAATATTTCACACCCACGAGAGGCATAAAACAGGGTGGCCCTTTATCACCTTATCTGTTTATCCTCTGCCTTGAACTGCTTTCGCGCACAATAAATACAACAGTTGATTACCATACTTGTGTACTGTTGACATCCAATTTTGACCCTCCTTTCTTCCAAACTATCTCTTTAAGCTTCTAATATTACTAATAATTTAAGAATAATTATTTGTTATCCCAAGATAGACCTAATTAGTATCATTATTTTTATTATTGTTATTATTTCTATTATTATTATTATTATTATTATTATTATTATTATTATTATTATTATTACTACTAACATTAGATATTATTATTGTTGTTGTTGTTGTTGTTGTTGTTGTTGCTTTTATTTTCATTCTTATCGCCATTTGCGAAAAGCATATCGTTTTCCTTTATTTAATTAAATAATAATGTTTCTTTAATACTACGGTTTATAAATATTTGTTCCAAGAACATTATAGTTCTATACATATAAATTAGTGTAAACGCTATTTTTATATGTTCACATTACGTAATATTATATAATATAATTATTAGAATATTTTATAAAAATTAGAAGCCCAAAGAAAGATAAAGAAGAATGAGATTCGGCCCTTTCTATAGCCCAAGCAAGGTCCAAATCTGATTGTTTAATCTAATCCAAAATCAAGTGCATAACCAAACAAATCAGTCAATAAAAAGTGACCCAAGCAATTTGAAACTCTCAAATAAGCCCAAACCTGCCTAGCCCATCACATAGAACACTCTGAATCTTTATTCTTAGCCATCCGATCTTGATGATCCAATGGCCCCCTTTGCTCCTTAAATAATAAAGAATATTATCTCACAAACCCTCTTACAGATACTAGCAACGTTCTTCTTCTTCTTTTTGACCAAATGCCAAAATCTTCTCCATTACCGTACAAATTTGGTTGCACCATTTTGGTGCAAATCTATACAGTTTATTGTGATGCTTCCCGTATTGGGCTCGGAGCAGTGTTGATGCAGGAGGGCAAGGTCATTGCCTATGCTTCGAGGCAGTTGAACATCCATGAGAAGAATTATCCGGTTCATGATTTGGAGTTAGCAGCCATTGTTCACGCCTTGAAGATTTGGAGGCATTATCTTTATGGCGTGGCGTGTGAGGTGTTCACTGATCACAAGAGTCTTCAGTACTTGTTCAAGCAAAAGGAGTTGAATTTGAGGCAGAGGAGATGGTTGGAGTTGTTGAAGGATTATGATGTCACCATTTTATATCATCCGGGGAAAGCCAATGTGGTGGCCGATGCTTTGAGTAGGAAGTCAGCCAGTATGGGCAGTCTTGCCTATATTCCGGTCAGTCAGAGGCCGTTTGCTTTGGATGTTCAGGCTTTGGCCAATCGATTTGTGAGGCTGGATATTTCTGAGCCTAGCCGAGTATTAGCTTGCACGGTCGCTCGTTCTTCATTATTGGAGCGTATCCATGATCGGCAGTTTGATGATCCCTATTTGTGTGTCCTTAGAGACACGATGCAGCGAGGAGGTGCCAAGCAGGTTACCTTAGATGCGGATGGAGTTTTGAGATTGCAGGGGCGAGTTTGTGTGCCTAATGTGGATGGGCTACGAGAGTTGATCTTAGAGGATCATCACCTGTTTTCTTACTCATTCTATGCTTCTGAGGCCTTGAAAACCTCATTTAGGATTGCCTCGATTTACATGCGCAGTCCGGGCGCGTAGCCGGAAAGCTTAAATATGAACTCAGTGAGAAAAATGCTAAATTTTGATATTAAATTGAATAAATTTGACTTCGGTCAACATTTTGGGTAAACGAATCTGGACCCGTGATTTGACGGTCCTGGAGGGTCCGTAGGAAAATATGGGACTTGGGCGTATGCCCGAAATCGAATTCCGAGGTCCCAAGCCTGAGAAATGAATTTTTGTGTGAAATTGTTTTCTGGAAATAATTAAGAAAAATGAAAATGAAATTTGATTAAAAGACTGTGGTATCGGGCCCGTATTTTGATTCCGGCGTCGGGTACAAGTCTTATATGTGGTTTAAGCGCTTTCTGTAAAGTTTGGTTGAAATCGGACGTCGTTTGACGTGTTTCGGACTTAAAATGGAAAATTGATGTTTTATGAAAATTTGGAAGAAATCATGAGTTTTGAGGCTTGATCCGTTGTTTTTGATGTTATTTTGGCGATTTGATCGCAAGAGTAAGTCCGTAGGATGTTTTTGAGGTTGTGTGTATATTTGGTTTGGAGCCCCGAGGGCTCGGGTGAGTTTTGGATAGGCCACGGAGTGCATTTTTGAACTTGGAAATTGCTGGTATGTTCTGACCTGTGCGAAGCCTGGCTCGCAAATGCGAGCTCGCAAATGCGAGCTCGCAAATGCGAAGAATCCTTCGCAAATGCGAAGGTGCTCACATTGCACAGGGATCGCAAATGCGATCATAGCATCGCAAATGCGAAAGCTGGGACTTTCGCAAATGCGACACTTTTGTTCGCAAATGCGAAGTCCCCAAATAGGACAATGGTTCGCAAATGCGAACTTTTGTTTGCAATTCCGAAAGTAGCAGGTCGGGGTTCGCTGTGAACCCTAGTTCGCATTTCCCACATCTGCAACCTGCATTTTCCATACTTAGACGAATTTTAGGTCATTTTTCACCCCACTTTCAAAATACAACTCTTTGGGCGATTTTTCAAGAACAAGACTTCTTCCAAATCATTTGTAAGTTGGTTTTTACTCATTTCTTTCAATCTTTAACATCATTTAACATGTTTTCAACTTAAAATCAATGGTTTTCATGGGCGAAATTGGGGGTTTTGGGTAGAACCTAGGTTTTCTATAAATTGGGGATTTGGACCTCAATTTGAGGTCCGATTTTAAAACAAATTACATATTTGAGTTCGTGGGGGAATGGGTAACCGGATTTTGGTTCGAACCTCGGGTTTTGACAACGTGGGCCCGGGGGCAATTTTGGAATTTTTGGGAAAAACTTTGGGAAATTCATTTTTATGCATTCAAATTGATTCATTTAGTGTTTATTAATGTAATTAAGTAATTTGTGGCTAGATTCGAGCGGATTGGAGGTGGAATTACGGGGTAAAGCCATAGTTGAGGCTTGAGTTGAGTTCAAGGCATCGAGGTAAGTGTTTGGTTTAACCCTAGCTTGAGGGAATAGGAGTTGAGTCTTAATTGTAACTTGTTAATTGTCGAGTACGATGTATAGGCATGGTGACGAGTATCTATACATTGGTGTCTAGCATGACCGTGAGTCCTCATTTTACGAATAGTTTGGTTGTTGTTATGCCTTCCATGCTTAATTGATGGCTTCTATGTGTTGTAAAGATCTTGTGAAAGAAATTGTGATCTTTGGACCCCTTGGAGCATTGGCTCGGGTTGAAATACAAATTGTGAAGGTATATGAGATAAGTAACTCCTTGGAGCATTGGCTCAAGTGATAACGTGAACTTTGAGATGAAAGTGAAAGAAAGAGAAGAGTTAATGATTCATTCCCTTGCCGGGACGTTGTTGGTTATTGATGTTGTACCCTTGCCGGGTTTTTATTTGTTTGCTTGTATACCCTTGCCGGGACTTCCATTCTTGTTTTCCCTTGCCCTTGTTTGTGATTGTTGATTGGGTGAGGAAGAGTGTTAAAGCACGAAGGGTGATGTCGTGCATTGTTTGTTCTTGTGAGGAAAGAGTGTAAAGCACGAAGGGTGATGTTGTGTCGCACGATGTGCCATTTCGTGCCTATTGTATTGATTATATGTGAGGAATGAGAGTAAAAGCACGAAGGGTGATGCCGTGCTCGTTTGTTTATATTATTGCTTGGTGAGGACGAGAGTAAAAGCACGAAGGGTGATGCCATGCACGTTTGTTTATATTATTGCTTGGTGAGGATGAGAGTAAAAGCACGAAGGGTGATGCCGTGCATTTGTTGATCTCTGTTCATTATTGTTGTATGAGTTGTGCTTTTCCTTAGTGTTAGTCCATTTATATTTGAAACTGTTATCTCCCCACAGCATGCTTCCCCTCCCATAATGTTTTTTTACTTGCCTTGTATTTCGATTCTGCTGTATATATAGAATTGCACAGGTTATGTGCTAGTCCAGTCTAGCCTCGTCACTACTTCGCCGGGGTTAGGCTAGACACTTACCAACACATGGGGTCGGTTGTGCTGATGCTACACTCTGTGCTATTTGCACAGGTCCAGGTTTCGAGCAGCAGCAGCAGCATTAGTATGGGAGCAGGCCTTCAGTCCAGCGAGACCCGAGGTAGCCTTGCAGGCGTCCGCAGGCCCGACGTCTCCCTTATTCTTTCTTTTTAGTCTGTTGCCTCTTTGTATTCGAGACAAACAGCTTATGTGTTCTTTCATACATTTGTATTTAGTATTTCTTAGCAGTTCGTGAGTATTGTGACACCAGTCTTGGGTAGAGGCTTACATTGACCATTCCGCATTTTGATTCAGTTTCTATAATTAAGACTTCCACTACTATTAAATTTCGTTATTTTGATATCGTTGCCATGGATTGATAAAAGGGACTATGTTGTAAACAAAAGGTAACTAAATTTGGCTTGCCTAGCTTCTACGAGTAGGCGCCATCACGACTCCCGAGGGTGGGAAATCCGGGTCGTGACAGGTTGATACCATATTCCAGGCCTCGAAAAATTTATAATTTGCCAATGCTAAAAATAAATTTAGAATCATTTCATGTCCAAGTCTAGATAACAAGTCATTCTCGTCAATCCATTTCGCAACTTAGGCTATTGTTTCTAGTTTAGGGCTCTTTCTCAACCATATCATGGATTAATCTATCTAATCATATATTTTATTATTTTAGTGCATTGATTTTGTTATGCCGAATATGCTAACACTTTATTTTGTTTGTAAAAGTTTTATTTTTTTTAAAGGTTGCCTAGCATTGAACATTGTTTTGGCCGCAAATCTGCATCAAGGACGCAACTATAATGGCAAACCGATTTGGAGCACTCAGTACCGGTAAAGGTTTGTTGCAAGTTGAGACTGATGATGAGGAGACATATGTTGTACGGAGGAACATTTTGGTCAATCTGGAAAATACTTTCAACCTTCTCCCCAACCCAAATTCTGCTTCCAGCTCAACCCGAAATGTCTCTTTTACCATATCTCCTCATCCAGTAACTATTTACATAAGTCCTCCACCGATACCACCAAAATTTACTATCAATCCAGAGGCTTTGCCAGCCATCATGATGACCAATGCCCAATCGTCTGCACTTGCAACATCAGTCACAGAAAACCAACAGAATCAACTGGCGTTATGTCCATACAAAAGAGCAGAAAAGGAAATTAAGACGACTAGCTGGGATGACCAAGATAGAGAGCTCCATAATCTAAGAAAGATTGTGGAGGAAGAAATGCGCGCAAGAAATATTCAAAGTTTAAGATACGAAAGTTTGTGCATGCATCCAAATGTTGAGCTTCCGCCAGGATTCAAAATTCCAAAATTCAATATTTTCAATGGGAAAGGAAATCCCATTTCTCATTTGAAAGATTACTGCAACAGATTAGTAGGGATTGGACATAATGAAGCCATTCGAATGAAGTTGTTCATTCAGAGTCTACCAGGGCTAGCGCTTGATTGGTTCACTCAACAAGATTTTAGCAAATGGTACACGTGGGAGGACATGGCCCGCGATTTGTAGAACAATATAAGTTTAATATTGGAGATAGTCCAACGCTTTGCGATATGCGTGAAGTAGAAAGAATGCAACACGAGTCTTTTGCAGAATATGCCATGCGATGGAGACTGGAAGCTTCAAAAATACGCCCTCAATTGCCCGAGAATGAGTTGATTTCCACCTTCATCGAAATGCAAAAAGGCATATACTATGAAAAGTTGCTATGCGCTCGGCTACATGACTTCTCGGATTTGATTAGAGTTGGAAAATTGATAGAATCGAGCATTCGAGCAGGAAGAATTGTTGACAATTCAAAATTACAAGCCACTTCCCAAGGCGAGGCATTCGAGAATTTGCAAGGCAAAAAGAGGAAGATAGATTCGACTTGCATGCCCGCATATCAACCACAATCTCAACAAAACAGCCTAATGCCACAAACTCATATACAACCCCAAGCTACTCGGCAAAGCATTCAACATCCAGCTCATCAAGCACAATCTAGCTATCGTCAATCAGAGAACCTGAAATTTCGCACTTTTATCCCTCTGAAAGAATCATTGACAAGCATATTTGAGAGATTGAAAGCGAAAGGACTTTTACAGCCAAGGAAAGGATGGATCCCGCAAAATCTTCCTCCAGATTTTGATTGGTCTAAAACTTGTGCGTACCATTCATATATTCAAGGCCATGACACAGAAGAGTGCCCAACACTTAAGCATAAGATTCAGAACATGATTGAAAGCAACAAGATAATTGTGCAGCAAGAGCAACCACGCAACAACTATGACCCTTCAGTCGCTAATAGCATCGTGGTTAAAGGTGATCTTTTAAAGTTGGCACCAAGACCTTTGAAGAGAAAGCGTGAAGCTAAACAAGATGATTGAATAGAGCTTTTCATCACTACTATTTTGCCCGCCCTTTCATGATTGACTCTGTTTCATGTACTTTTGCTAAACTTTTGTATGAACTACGTTTTGACCTGATTCCCGTTTAAGAGGGGATACGTAGGCAGCCTTATGGGTTCGGTCTCATCATAATAAAATTCTATTTACCCCAAAAAAGCCAAAACCGCAAATTTTGCAGAAGGATCATCATCATTCGGCAAAGCAGAAAATGAAATCTCGAGCTACATATTTATTACAAGCGCAATAGCAAGTTCCAGGAGCCATAGCAACAAGTTGCAGATTCAAAGCCAAACTTTGATATTCAATGCAAGGCAACCACTTTCTTTTATACTAACGAATTTTCTTTGAGTAATGCAGGGGCATACTTTTGCTATTCTTGAATAATATTACACGCTACCGCAAAGCTCAGCCACAAGATTCATGCAAAGCAAAGGATGAAGCCAAGCCAGCACAAATCAAGCTTTGAAACTTATAATTTTTCTTTGAGTGCAGGAGTTTATTAATAGCAAAATTTCAGTATGAAGATCCAACAACTGTTAGCATTGCACCAGGAATATTTACTGCTACAAAGGCATTGCGTCAAGCACTCTGCACCGCACCATTTGCTATTGCAAAATTATTGCACCAAGCTCTCTGCATTGCACCATCAATATATGTTACTTCAAAAGAACCATGCCAAGTTCTTCACACTGTACCAATCTTGTAACTTTAAATCAAGCATCGCATTTGGGCTTGTCCACCTTTAATAGGATATTTAGGCTCGTCCGCCTTTAATAGGACGTGTAGGTACATTTTGCCTTTAATTAAAATTTAGGTTTATCCGCCTTTAATTGGATTTTTTAAGCAAGTTTGCCTTTAATATGATATCTAGGCTTGTCCGCCTTCAACAGGACATTTATGCATTAAAATTTAGGCTTATATGCCTTTAATTAAATATTTAGGCTTGTCCGTCTTTAATAGGACACTTAGGCTCGTCCGCCTTAATAGGACATTTAGGCACATTTGCCTTTAATTAAATATTTAGGCTTATCCGCCTTTAATTGGATATTTATGCATATTTATCTTTAATTAAATATTTAGGCTCGTCCGCCTTTAATAGGACGGTTATGCACATTTATCTTTAATTGAATATTTAGGCTCATCCGCCTTAAATGGGATATTTAGGCTTATCCGCCTTTAATGGGATTTTTAGGCAAGTTTGCCTTTAATATGATATTTAGGCTTGTCCGCCTTCAACAGGACATTTATGCATTAATATTTAGGTTTATCCGCCTTCAATTGGATATTTAAGCACGCTTGCCTTTATGATCTTTAAGCTTGTCCGCCTTTAATAGGACATTTATGCACATTTGTCTTTAATTAAATATTTTAGGCTCATCCGCCTTAAATAGGATATTTAGGCTTATCCGCCTTCAATTGAATTTTTAAGCACGTTTGCCTTTAATATGATATTTAGGCTTGTCCGCCTTTAATAGGATAATTATGCACATTTGTCTTTAATTGAATATTTAGGCCCATCCGCCTTAAATAAGATATTTGCGCTTATCCGTATTTAATTGGATTTTTAAGAAAGTTTGCCTTTAATATGATATTTAGGCTTGTCCGCCTTCAACATGACACTTTAGCACATATTCACATGCTTTTCATTAATTTATTTCGACTTAGATGGTCATGTTTTTAATGTCATTACTGAAAGGCATCATTATCATAAATTATTGCAAAACATATTTATAAACTGCATGTTATTGTTGAAAATCATTATTGGCATAAAGCTATATTTTTATCAAATTATTTTGGCCGACTAGGCCGCATTGTATAAGTAAACGCCCAAAAGGTGTCATTTTCATAAGATTACTTTACAACACATTGCATTTCAATATCTACTCTACTGACGAATTTGCCTTGCAGGAAATATAGCGCAACATGGCGATCAAGTCGAGTTATCGCAAATTATATGTTTAAACTCATAGTTTTCTTTGAGTGCAGGAATTTACTAATAATAAACTTCAGCATGCAAATTCTCAAATTATTGGCACCGCTCCTTGAATATTTTTTTCTGTAAAGGCACTGCATCAAGCTCTCCACACCAAGGATATTCGCTACTACACCAAGATCTTTGCATCGCTCCCTGAATATTGTTACTATAACTATGGCACTGAATCAAGTTTTATATACCATATCAAGCTCATCGCACCGTATCATATCAATTTTTGTAATTACAAATAAAGCACTACATGTCAGGCTTGTCCACCTTCAAATAGGACATGTCGGGTTTATCCGCCCTCAAATAGGATGTCGGGTTTATCCGCCCTCAAATAGGATATATCGGGTCTATCCGCCCTCGAATAGGATATATCGGGTACATCCGCCCTCAAATAGGATATGTCGGGTTTATCCGCCCTCAAATAGGATGTCGAGTTTATCCGCCCTCAAATAGGATATATCGGGTCTATCCGCCCTCGAATAGGATATATCGGGTACATCCGCCCTCAAATAGGATATGTCGGGTTTATTCGCCCTCAAATAGGATATATCGGGTCCATCCGCCCTCAAATAGGATATATCGGGTCTATCCGCCCTCAAATAGGATATGTCGGGTCTATCCGCCCTCAAATATGATACATCGGGTCCATCCACCCTCAAATAAGATATATCGGGTCTATCCGCCCTCAAATAGGATATATCGGGTTCATCCACCCTCAAATAGGATATACCGGGTCTATCCGCCCTCAAATAGGATATATCGGGTCAATCCGCCCTCAAATAGGATATTAACGTTAATCCTTCCTCAAAAGGACATTTAATTTATTTCGACCCGAATGGTCCCGCTTGCATAAACATTGCCAAAATATATCTTTCATAAATCATCGCCAAAAGCATTTATCTTTATAAACTAAATTTTCATGTGCCATTGCCGACCATGAAATTGGTCACCATAAAATTATATTTTTATACTTTTGCACAATAAATTCGCTTTTCTTATGAATCGATGCCTGAATATTATTTTCATAAGATTACTTTTATGTCATATTGCATCTTATTTCCTAACGAACATTTTTAGCATTGTTAAGCTTTGCAGGAAATATAGCGCAACGTGGAACTATATTTTAGCAGTGAACTGGGGCAGTTTGTTGGGGAGGAATACCAAACTCTCCAACAAAGCTCAAGGATCTACTTCGAACTCCGCTCGACTCAACTCTCAAGATTCCTAACCAAATCCTTATTTCAAATATATTTCTTTCAATCATGGTACCCAGTGTCTCTATAATTCAACACTGGGGCAGTATTTTAAGATTTGCATCAATAGTTGAGTCCTACTCCAGGGTACCATAAGTCTTGAACTACATATGGCCAGATTCTCCTGAAACCCGAGATATGTAGGCAACTCGAAACCGGAGTTCGGCCGCAATAATTTTTTTTTATGTCCCCTTTGTTCCATTCCAACCTTGATGGTCGGGACAAAATTGGCTACTAAGTCAATTTCTTTGCCCGAAAACTCTTTTATCGTCTCCAGTCAAAGAGGGGCAGCTGTTGACATCCAATTTTGACCCTCCTTTCTTCCAAACTATCTCTTTAAGCTTCTAATATTACTAATAATTTAAGAATAATTATTTTTTATCCCAAGATAGACCTAATTAGTATCATTATTTTTATTATTCTATTATTATTATTATTATTAATATTATTACTAATATTAGATATTATTATTATTGTTGTTGTTGTTGCTTTTATTTTCATTCTTATCGCCATTTGCGAAAAGCATATCGTTTTCCTTTATTTAATTAAATAATAATGTTTCTTTAATACTACGATTTATAAATATTTGTTCCAAGAACATTATAGTTCTATACATATAAATTAGTGTAAAGGTTATTTTTATATGTTCACATTACGTAACATTATATAATATAATTATTAGAATATTTTATAAAAATTAGAAGCCCAAAGAAAGATAAAGAAGAATGAGATTCGGCCCTTTCGATAGCCCAAACAAGGTCCAAATCTGATTGTTTAATCTAATCCAAAATCAAGTGCATAACCAAACAAATCAGCCAATAAAAAGTGACCCAAGCAATTTGAAACTCTCAAATAAGCCCAAACCTGCCTAGCCCATTACATAGAACACTCTGAATCTTTATTCTTAGCCATCCGATCTTGATGATCCAATGGCCCCCTTTGCTCCTTAAATAATAAAGAATATTATCTCACAAACCCTCTTACAGATACTAACAACGTTCTTCTTCTTCTTTTTGACCAAATGCCAAAAATTACAAATTTGGTTGCACCATTTTGGTGCAAATCTATTCTTTTAACATCTCTCTTCAACCAAGACCCCACCATGTCTCCTCACTTTTCAAGATCTTTTCCTTTCAAGACTTTTGTCATTTGTGGTTTAAATTTCAAATCCTGCATAACAATTAACTATGGTCATCTTCTCCTCTCTAAAAAATAATTTCATTCTTTTCCTATTAGCTATCCTAAAGAAAAGCTTTAACTTCAACACTTTTACTGTTGCTATTTAGTATTTGCCATAGCAGAAATTTGGTTATGCTTTATTTATTTTAGTATAGTCTACTTTTGTTCGAGAGGGAGGAGTAAAGTCGAGATTGAAGTTCGATAGTGCATTAAGATTCGCTGCCCGCAAAAAGGTCAGTGATTTTTCTTTTCCTCTTTTTTTTCTTTTCTCTTTCGATTCTGAAAGTTTAAGACAAATCCACGCTTTAGTATGTATTGCTAATGTATTGTTAGTTCCCCTTTTCATTTTCCCTTCATGTGCCAGATATCATGAAAATAGGTATTCGGCATGTGTTTGGTAGTTCATTAAGTTAAGTTGACATTCTGTGATTCCTGGGTCTTGTTAAAAGTCATATGTTAAGCATTTTAATATATATAAAACAATCAGATTTAGTTGTTGCCATATTGTGTTTAGGATTCATTTTTATTTAGGAAATCATCTTATTTATTGGAAGTTATGTCGTGATCATAGGCTAGTAAAATGATTTGTTTATAGATATCTTAGTCTATATGTCTCATTATTTAGCAGAGAATTTTAAGAAACCATGCTTTTGACAGAATTCGTATCTAGTTACATTAAGTATGCCAAACCTGCCATGCCAAAATACTGTCTTGTTTGTCTTTTAAAGAGCATGATAATTTCGAATGATAACCTAGAAATTACGTGTAGGTTTCCTTTGAATAATAATAGACTCCGAAAGCAGAAAACTATTGGCTTTGAGTAGTATAAAATGATTAGTGGTCTATTATTTGGACTGTTTAACCGTAGAAAAAGTATGCCTATAGGTTTGTTATTAATTAGTGTTTATTCTTTGATCCATTAAACTACAAAAATAGTCTAATATTTGTCACTGAGTGCTGAATGCATATTGTTAAACAGTCCATATTTTCTTTAGTAATGTGGTGGACTAAACAGTCCATATTTTCTTTGGCTAAAGAAAAGTGGGCATGAGATTGTCATTCATCCCTTTTTATATTGAAAGAATTCCTTCCCCCATTTTGCATACGTGTGTCATATTAATTATTTGGAATGTTCATTCGAAATATGTCACAATTATGTGTAAGTATGTGAACTGATTAGGAATCTGAGCTATATTCATGCGATATAACATATATATAGTGGATCACGTGGTGTGATTCTTTACCTGTGGGCGTGAGCATTTTATTTTAACATGTTGATTAAACTCTGAAATTATTTTGCTGATTCTATTTCCCTCTTTCTTTTGCATATGCACTCGGAGCAAACTGTGAGTCTTACCGTAAGACTCCCCATACCCGAGCATGGAGTCATCACGTGGCATCGCCTTAGAATGTCCCGGATAGCAGAAAAACAAGCGAAACGCTTGAGGACGCCTATGGCGTCTTTCATTTTTCTTTTCTCTTATCATTTGTTTAATTTCTTTATGATTGTCGATTTATTTGAGGTTTGTCTTATATTATATTTGGTAGCTAAATTTTATTTCGTTTAGTAGCATTTACTCAAGTTGATAATAAATCGCCGATTTTATTCACATGAGTCTTAATGGCTTTTAAAATCAACAATTTGAGATAATGGCTTTATTTATATATTTATTTCTAAAATATTTTCCACATCAATTTTGAAAATACTTAGCGTTCTTTGTCAGCATTTGTCCATAAAAAGCTTGCTTCTTTCTTACAATGTTCAAGTCTAATTAAGGTTTTCGAAAAAATGACCTTTGTAGCATTTTTTTGGCATATCAAACTCAAGTTTTACTCATTTAGTAATATTTTAGTATATAAAAAATAGTCACATGTTATTTTTCAACTATGTATAAAAATATTAAATTTTTTACTTGTACTTATAACTAATTAACCTAAGTTTGGCTGGTTAACCGTAGTTAACTGATCATATAGGGTGCCTTAATAACCTTCCCTATAGGATTAATTAAAACCCTTACCCATAATCTCTAAGGTTAAGTAGATCATAAAACAGAGTTAATTTTAAGCACTACTTAGCTAAAATTGGTGTCCTAATTTACCGTTAAAATAATTAGGTGGCGACTCTTTTATTTAATTAAACCTTCAGAATTACCAATATGTTATACACTGGTTTGACCCGTGTTAAAATGGGGTATAACAGGTACCACTCTCCCTTGCTAAAAGGGGACCTCAGCTATCTCACTTATTTTTTGCTGACGATATTATTCTAACAGCAAAAATTACACCTAACACTTGTAAATCAATTGTTAATACTATTACTCACTTTACACATCACTCTGGCCAAACTATCAACTTTGATAAATCAAAAAAAAAAAAAAAATTCTCAAAAAATTGCACAACCAATACAAGAACATCCGTACTACAATTCATCCATATGAATGAAGGAAAACATTTTGGTAGATATTTAGGGTTCCTTATCTTTACAAAGAAACCATCAAAAAAGGATTACCAGTTCTTACTTGACAATTTCAAAAATAAATTAGCAGGTTGGAAAACCAATTTTCTATCAAAAGCAGGAAGGACAACATTAATTCGTTCTACTTTAAACCACCTTCCTAATCACCTCATGCAATACATTACAATTCCTAACTATATACTATCCTACCTCACTCGCTACCAACGAAATTTTCTATGTGGTACAACTCCACAAAAAAATTACATCTCATTAAGTGTAATACTGTAACACAAACTTTAGATCAAGGAGGCTTAGGGATACAAAACCTAGTCACAAAGAATAAAGCCTTACATGCAAGTCTTGCATGGAGACTGTTTCAAAATCCACATCAACTTTGGGCACAAGTACTCCTACACACTTATTTACGCCCACAACACTTAATCAAAAGAAATGTCTCCTCCACTTGGCGGGAATATTATGCGTGGATGGTCCTACTGCCGTTTAGGATATAAATAGAACCTTACTTATGGTCAACATGTCAAATTTTGGTCTGATCCTTGGATTAAACAAAATTTTACAATTCGCACTTGCATAACTGGACCTCTCCCACGTTATGAGGAGCAAAAACTTGTCTCTGACTACTACTACAATCACAAATGGCATTTTGAGAAATTACCTTTAATACTACCTACTAACTTAAAAACCACTCTCACAGATATATACATGCCTCTATCACCCATAACCTACGATCAAATTTATTGGGCTTTTACAACAATGGCATTTTCTCCGTAAAATCCGTCTACACTTCTCTAACAAATAGCACAACTTCACAATACTCCTATAAGTGGATTTGGAAACTCCCCATTCCACCAAAAATATCTTTCTTTCTTTGGTTACTTTGTTACAACAGACTTCCAACTGCTATGTATCTCTCACGATTAGGTATTCTCACTTCGCCTATATGTACACAGTGTCATATGGCACCTGAAACAATAATTCATATCTTTCTAGAATGCCCTAATGCAATTCAGCTATGGGCTGACCTCAACTTATCATTTCCAACTCACAGTTATACTACATCACAAACTGATAATACACATTGGTTATATAACTTTATCCATATACCATTATCATCCACTCCTCATAAAATTCCGTCTACAACACTTCTACCTTTTGCACTATGGCATCTTTGGATTATAAGGAACAAGAATACTTTGGATCATAAAAGAATTCCTTTAAATATTCCATTAATACTAAATATGGCAACTGAATATTACTTTTTAATATATCAAAAACTAAAAAACAAATTTGTAACACCTCTATACATCAAATTGCATCCACCAAATGCTACTAACTACAAACTAAACATTGATGGGTCTTGCTCATCTACCCAGCAAAAATATGATATTGGTGGAGTTTTTCGAAACCACCAAGGCAACTGGATCATGGGTTTTGCAGGCAAATCAAACCCAGGTACAAGTGTTCAGATAGAACTCCTTGCACTACTCATGGGGCTGAAATTGCTGTGCAACGGCATATCAAACCCATCATCATTGAGACAGACGCACATGAAATCATCGGTATGTTTAATTCAACTACTATGCACTACACTAATATCATTAACGATTGCAGGTTGTTACTTCTACAGCTGGATAGCCCTCCTATACAACATATCTACAGAGAGAAAAATTGTGTTGCAGATAGTTTAGCCATACATGGAGCCATGCGTGCACAGGAAAGCTGCATACTTTTAGGAAAATCACCATCTTTTGCAGAGCCTTCTTACCAGCGAGATCATAACGGAACACTACAAAGGAGGCTCGTTAAAATCAACTCCAGTAACTCAACACAACAACTCTCTGCTACAACTACTTTGTGTAATAGTAATGTTCTGTCTAGTACTAACTATCTCTCTAATAATGATTCCCATACGGGGGTCTTTGTAATAAATTCTAATATTCCAAGCTTAGTGACTATGATGCCTCTCATGCATCTTGTAAAATGTACTCATGTACCTGTTTAATTCCCTATAATATAAGTACTTCTTTCCGACCAAAAAAAAAAAAAAGAAGATGGAATATTTTGGGAAGAAAGTGAAATTAATGTGGGAAAATAAAATATAATGTGACCCACATAAAATAAAGTTAAATTTAAAAGAAAAAGAAAAAAACCTTAATTTTGAGGGTTTCATTCGCTTAGAATTAAGTATAAAGCACACACTTTGCCATCTCAGCATGAAGGGTCCATGAGGTCGCACTTTAGTAGAGAAGAAGTGTCCAACTGAAATGGGGTCAGTTGAGGTGTCTGTATGACCGTTTATGTATTTTCCCAATAATAAAATATTATTTAATAATAACAAACAATACAATATATTCATAAAATTATACGGTACAATAATGTAAAATACAATACATTTGAAAAAATAATCCAAACAGAGAATTTCCCCTTCGTTTCGGCTAACAATTTCCCCTCCACGATCAGAATACTGCCATTTTAGACGGGGAAGGAAGTAATGTCAGCTCAAAGATAACCTACGTTCAACCTCGAACTCCTGCGAAGCTTGAAAGCCCTAGTCGCCATTCCCCTCAACATCTTCTGTTTTTAGGTAATTCTAAAAACAATCCACTGATACTACGTCGTTATGAGCACGAAGGTTGCCATTCTTCTAAAATATGGATTTTGCTCAAGTTCAGTTGAAAGTTTCCATTTTTTTTTAATTCTTTTCAAAATCCCAACTCCCTTCTGTTGATTATGATCTTTTGGTGTTAACAGTTGTTTTGATTTTGCATTTTGGTTTGAATTTGTACTTTGAATTTCAGTTGGAAGAAATGATGGTTGCCCATTTCATGTCTCGTCTTCTTTCTTGTTCCTCTCCAGTCTGAAATTTCCTGTGAAAAAAAGAACCTCAAAAAGTCTCTCCAGCTTACAAAAATGTCTCAATTTTGGAAACCAGGAACTGAACGTCCCCGCCTTGTAGATGATGAAGAGGGTGGTATTCTTCTCTACCCTACTTCTTCTTCCTCTTCTTCCTCTGGGTAACTTTTACTGCTTTCTTTGTTATGCATATGTATGGTATGTTAACACTTCAATTTCTATGTTGTGTTATATATAATTTTTTTTTGGAATTTCAAAGATTTGGATATGGGAGTTTAGAGAAGCAAAGGCAGAGGCTACCTGTGTACAAGTACAGAACTGATATCCTTTACTTAGTGGAGACTCATGCCACCACCATTATTGTTGGAGAAACTGGCAGTGGCAAAACCACTCAAATTCCTCAGGTTGTTTTTCTTTGTTTTCTATACATTTGATATTTTTAAGTTTGGTATGATGTAAGAGGTTCTCTTTAGAAAAATATTCAATTAATCAACTGTGTCTCAGCCCTGAATCTTGTTGGAGTCGGCTGTATAAAATCTTAGACCTCAGTATCTGTTATGCAGTATTCAGATAATTCATCATAGTTAATACTATTTTGCATTTGACCATCAACCCTCTTCCATTATCCGGGACTGTGGCAGAGCCATGAATTCCAATAAGGGGATTCAAAAAATGCCGTCTTCGTCACTACCCTAGAAGCTACACTTATATCAAGGCGATTCAAAAACTTCTATACATACAAAAAAATTTGTTTTTACCATATTTACATGGCAGCCTTGGAGCAACGGTAAAGTTGTCTCCGTGTGACTTATAGGTCACAACCCGGGAAAGCAGCCATTAATGCTTGCATTAGGGTAGGCTGTCTACATCGCACCCCTTTGGGATGAGGTCCTTCCCCCGGACCATGCGTGAATGCGGGATGCTTTGTGCACCGGGCTGTCCTTTTTAATTTTCCGACGAACTTCCTTGTATGTGGCTTCTCCATTGATCAAGGAGTGGAGCCCTTTTCACATAGGCGAATTTATCCATAAAAATAGTTTATATTAGAAATTTTTATCAAGGAGATCATTTCCTGTGTCATTTCGATGGTTGGTTGAAAATAAATTCGAAAAAAAAGAAAATAAATTTGGTGGAACATGATAGTGGCTGGGGGGAGGGGGGGATTATGCAGCATGTGAGGTGGTACTTACTAATAATTTTAAGTTGCAAAGAGTGGAAGTAATGTATATATGTTGGTAGGAGCAAGATATATATAGTGGGAGCGAAGCGGAAAATGACACAGCTGCATAATGGCAGCAAATTGTTTTCATCTTATTTGGTGTAAAATTCTTCAGTAGTTTTGGCAGCCAAAAATCATAAATAATTTTACCAAAGAACAGTTTTTCTATTAAACATATCACTGTCAAGTGGCACCATGGTTCTAGTATCTTTATTCTTTGTCTAGAACATTTCATTTTAGTTCGTTTAGAGAAATGAACCTTTTTCTTGAATCTTGAAAAGCTTAACGGTATTTGATACATTTTAATGTGTGCAGTACCTCAAAGAAGCTGGCTGGGCTGAGGGAGGGCGTATGATAGCATGCACCCAACCAAGGAGACTGGCAGTCCAGGTATGGTATTCTGTGACTAAGCTCTATATGCTCTTTAAAGAGTGAACTTTTATGTCTTCCTATATGTATGTCTGATATCATTTTGTGAGGGACAGATATATTTGAACTTGTAACTTTCTTTTTGAGAGCCGTCTGGATACTTGTATTTACAGTTAACGTCGTCTGTAGTGTAATAACCTTAGTTTCTTGGTTAAGAAAGTGAAAAGTGTTTAATGTTGACATGGTGCCCTAATTTTGGTTAGTCTTCTTGCGCTTAAAAGCGTGTGGAATGGATTATACTAAATCTGCAGGATACTAACTACTTCCCATAACATAAAACTTGTATGTGAAACTGTGAAGATGACTATGCTTGTTTCTGTTGGATTCAGTCTTGAGCGTCACCAGTTCTTAATGGTGTGAACATCTGGTAAATATAAGTATATAACACCACATGTTGGCCCAAGCATATGGGTATTGAAGATCAACACAGATATCGTGCTCATAATCTCTTGGACCATAATGTCTATGGTTCGATTAATACGAAAAACTTCAAGTCTCAATCTTTTTGCAGGCAGTTGCTTCAAGAGTTGCCGAAGAAATGGATGTTAAACTTGGTGAAGAAGTTGGTTATACTATTCGATTTGAAGATATCACAAATGAGGTGGGAGCTCTTTTTTTATACTTACCATTTTACTGGGATAAGGATAGTCTTTTGCTTTATCATGTGTATTTTAGAGTTCATAAGTTCAAAAAAAACAGATATATCTTTTGACATCTGTTGGGATTGCATATTTCAAGGTGTTAGGTCTTATAATGTTTTTTCAAGGAAATGAATTAGGTTTATTTTGGTATTGCTTTGTGCTATGTTGACCTTGAATAATTTTTTTTGGGGGATAAAATATGTTGACATGGAATAGTAATGGAGGGTGTTCTTGTATAACAGGAACTAACTAGGGTCAAATTTCTTACCGATGGAGTTTTGCTGAGGGAAATGATGGATGATCCTCTACTGAGCAAGTATAGGTACTGTTTATGCTTTTTATGCCTTGTGCCTCCTTTTCTATTTTCTTCATCATCTAGGTGCTTTATTACTATTATTTACTCACTCTATCAAATATTTTCTTGATAGGAGGGTGTGGAGAATGAGGATTAGGATAGAGAGTTCGTGGGTAATTGAGTGTATTTCTTTGCCCGTTGCACTAGTATCTAGTCTTGTATTTTCTTGTTCGTAGAGTTATACTACTACCTGTTATTTCTTTTGCTTCAGTTATCTTATTATATCGATTTTGTTACTATGCTTCTTTTCATTTTTCATTGGGCCGAGGGTCTTCGGAAATATCCTCTCTACTCCTACGAGCTAGGGGTAATTTCTGCATAAACACTACCCCCCAGACACCACTTGTGAGATTTCACTGGGTATGTTATTGTTGTTGTTTATCCATATTTAGCTTTTAAGTTTCACGGAGTTCAAGTGAGTTTCACGGAGTCCAAGTGTACATTGGCTCAATGTTTAGTAGAATATTGTGTTTGGTAGAGAAGACTTGCAATAATAATCTACCATTTCAAAAAGTGGAGAAGTATTGCGGAAAGATGTCACATTAAATTGGAATTAATATAATGCAGTACTCCCTCCGTTTCATATTAGATGGGGTACTTTCCTTTTTAGTCTGTTCCAAAACAAATGACACATTTCTAAATTTGGAAATAATTCAAACTTTAAACTCTTCATTTTACCCATTTATCCTTAATGAGAAGCTTTTATAGCCACACAAATGGCATGGTCCCACAAACCTTTTACCCCTTAAGCTTTTAAGACCACAAGTTTCAAAAGTCTTCTTCTTTCTTCTTAAACTCCGTGCCGAGTCAAACTACCTCATCTAATATGAAACGGAGGGAGTATAGTTTATACTATTTTGAATTGGTGGAGGGGACCAAATTGGAATTAATATAGAACAATATTAATTTATATTAGTTTGAATTGTTGCACTCAAAGGTATGGTCTAGCGGTCAACAAAGTTGACTAAAATCATAGGAGGGAGACCGAGGTTCAAATCCTAGCAGAGTAAAAATGCTAAGTGATTTCTTGATGTTTTCCACCTGCCTAAGTCTTGGTAAGTAGAATTATTCTGTACTTATACCGGTGGAAGGTAGCAAGTACTCAATGAAAAGTCGAGGTGCGTGCCAGCTAGCTCGGTCACCACCGTTATGGACAAAAAAATTATCAGTTTGAATTGTTGGAGGGAAAATGTTGCGATTCTAGGAAAGAGGTCAAAGCTCTGGAATGGGCTAAAACACAAAGTTGGTCACCAAAAGGGACAGAAGGACTACATTTTATTCATTAGTTGCTTTGTTGTTCCAATTTGGTATCTAGCTCCATAATCATGTAGCTTATTTCTCAACGGCCATATCCGGGCTTTGCAATTTATGATGTGCGGCAGAGGTAATCTGCCTAGTATGTAGGTTTAAAGAATCTCTAACACAGCTGAGACAACACAGATGATTCTGGTGTTGAAGTCTGAAGTTAAATTATTTTGTTTTTGGGTAGAACATGAGGCTTTAGAGCATTCTGAGTGCTTATTTGAACCGTGTTTCTGTTCTCACAGAAACTTAAGGGCAGATTCAAGATCATCTCGTCACACAAACTTTAAATCGTCCCTCTATCTAAAAGTGAAGAACCATTTTGCTCTTCGAGAATCTTTTATTTTGAGAATGATAACATTTTATAAACGTAAACAGCTCAAAGTATGTGCTGATAGAAGTGACAAAATACATATCCCAAAAACAGTAAAGAATCCCCCTACTGCAAAAACTTACAAGGATTCTATGATATCAAGTATGGACTTACTATCATTTACAGGGCATACTTTACACCAAAAAAGAAAGAGAACTAAACAGTTCTTTTTGATTCTGTGAATGGGGTCGCTAACATCCTCAAAACATCTGGAGTTCCTCTCTTTCCAGACTGTCCACCAAATGTAGGCTGGGGTCTTCTGCCACCATTTCTTCCCTCTGACTCCACCTGTCACACCAACCCAACATCTCAAGAGGTTTAGAGGGCGTTTGGATTGGCTTTTAAAAAGTAGCTTATAAGCTAAAAGCCCAAAGCCATAAGTTGGTAATACCCAACTTTTGACTTTTTGCTTATTTTAGTACTTTTCATGCCTAAAAGTAAGTGCTTTTAAGCACTTTTTATCATTGCCAAACACCACAAAAACTAGAAAAGTGCTTAAAAGCCAATAAGCACTTAAAATAAGCCAATCCAAACACCCTATTTTATCTTTTGGCATGACCCAATTCATTCTGACAATACTCAGAAACATGTGCCCCAGTTGAGGGGTAACAACACAATGAAGAAACAGATGTGTTTAAACTAGTTTTTACTCAATCACGGGAGGTGATTGGGAGAAAACTCAGTTTCTCCAGTGGTGAAAGTCGTCGGAAAGATGAAGGTCGGATTCGTAGATTGGAAGATACTACTTACCTAGGAACCTGTGCCTGAGAGCATTTTTTATCTCTGTAACCAGCTTACGAATTTGCTGAACATATTTTTGTTGTTGCTTCATGGACATGTTTCCTATGTTCGATTTCACCTAAAGCCTTGACTGCTTCATTTTTTGGATACTCATCCTGAGAGATGTGTTAGTTTAAAGCATGTTACGGTGAATGGACTCAACTGATAGAGAGCTTGTTGGGAGTTGGATGGGTACGTGAGGTCTACCTCCCATCTTTTGCATTTTCTAACTAAACTGCCACCTCGATCAGGCGAGGAGGACATCACAAGATAGAGTATTATGTAAGCAGACTTGTGACACTTTGGCTTCTGATTGAAGAAAAGTAAATGTCTGTTTGGTACGCTGAGAAGATATTGGTTGGTTACTCTATGTGTGATGTATGATGTAAAGACAATGTGCAGAAGTTGGGAGCTTTCATTTGCTTTTGGTTTGTTGAGAGGTTCAGAATTGTGCACCCACTTTTCTCTTTTTAGCGGGTCAACTTACTACATTCTGTCATCTTTGGACACTCACCTTTATTAGTTGACTTGTATATTGATATATCCTTTTATCATGCATGTGTTGTCGGGCTCTTGGACTTGATCAGTATAAGATTGTAAAAGTTGAGACTTGACCTACAATGATAAGTGTTTTGCTGTTTAGACTATTGGTTATTCTTCCAACGATAAGGAGCTACAAATGATGTAGCCAAGTTGAGGTTCCATAAAGGCAATTGGATGCTATTAAGATTGATCATCTATATTATATTAGGAAGAACAAACACATAGGTGTTGGGGGGAATCACCAACGAAATAAAATAGATAATGAAGCAATTGTAAAGATAAAAATCTAGCGGTATAGATAAAGAGAGCAAAGTTTTATTGTTCTGAATCGAGCATTATCCACCAGAGTGAAAAGAGGGATGATCTTCAAATATTGGCCGATCTCGTCCTGAGCTTTGCGGAACTGGTTAGCAATGTTCCATCCCATAGCCAACAAATAAAGATAGCTCCCATCGTAGCAACTATTGACTAACATGTAAGACCTCCTCAATGCGTCTTCAAGTTGTTCAATGGCTCTCGAGTTTCCGGATACTTCTTAAGTTCTGCAATTTGTAGCCGCTTTAATAAATTACCGATTAACTTGAGATGCTGCACGCGTTGCTTGTAATTCTTTTTGTGCATCCGAGCTGTGTTTGCAGCTTTTACAACCATCCCAATTAGTTTCACTAGATCAAGGCCAGAAAGCTCCCCTATGTTCTCCCACGAACCCTCAATCCTGTGTTGTTCTCTCTACTGCTATACCCCTTTTACTTTCAAGTCAATTACAACTACATCCTCGTATCAATGTAATGACTACAATATGATCAACGGCTTGCTCAAAACTTTAATATAATAAACTAACCATCAAGTTTTTCTACGTTGATCTTTTCCTTTCTCTTGGACGAGTTGATCTCTTAATTATCTCATGCTTGCACAAGTCAACGTGCAGTTAGCTGATTCAGACACCGCATTAAGAAGTGGACGAGAAATGGCTACTCAGCCTGCATGTCTGCTCAAGAGCATGTAAATCAATCAACGAGATCTCAAAGATAGTCAATACCCCATTGGACCTCTCACTTTCGTTTTGACAAAGAAACAATTTCAACATAAAATTCAATTACTCATCATTCCCAGTTTATGTGGCCATTGGGCATAAAGTTTAAGAAGAAATATGACATTATTATTTAGGCAGATTAAAAAAGAAAATATAATACGTAAATTGGGACAACAGGAGTAACATTTTCTACAACATTAATTGAGTTAATGGTGATGCTGCCGTCACCTTACTACTCCACATGAATTCTCCAGAGAAACCTGTAATGTGGTCTAATTCATCATAAGCAGACGCACATTAATCCCAACACACATCTACATATATCGTGCATATACCCACGGGGCAAAATTATAAGTTCAAAATATACTGCAACTACTAATTCTTTGTAAATATAGATGTAAATTTATACTCCTCCGTTTCAATTTAATAAAAAAAATTAGGGGAGAGAGAGGGAGAGAGAGGGAGAGAGAGAGAGTCAGTTCATCGAATTCGGGCGTGACTGTTTTGCAAGTCACTGTTCACTTGTATTTAAATTTGACGGAGACACTCTATATACTCGTCCACTTTTTAATATAGTGCCTGAATCAGCTGACTGCACGTTAACTTGTGCAAGCTTGGGATAATTTAGAGATTTACTTGTCCAAGAGAAGGAAAAGATCAACCTAGAAAAACTTGCTGGTTAGTTTATTATATTAAAGTTTCGAGCGAGCTGCCGATCGTATTTTGGTCATTGGATGTAGTTGTAATTGACTTGAAAATAAATGAGTATAGCCGTAGAGGGAACAATACATGATTGGGGATGAGTTCGTGAGAGAACATAGGGGAGCTTTCTGGCCTTGATCCAGTGAAACTAATTGGGATGATTATAAAAGCTGCAAACACAACTCGGATGCACAAAAAGAATTGGAGGCAACTCGCGCAACATCTCAAGTTAATCGGTAATTTATTGGAGCGGCTAAAAATTACAGTCCTTAAGAAGTATTCCGAAACTCGAGAGCCATTAGGACAACTTGATAACGCATTGAGGAGGTCTTACATGTTGGTTAAGAGTTGTCATGATGGGAGCTATCTTTATCTAATGGCTATGGGATGGAACAGTGTCAACAAGTTCCGTAAAGCTCAGGAAGAGATCTGCCAATATTTGAAGATCACCCGTCTTTTCACTCCGGTGAATAATGCTCGATTAAGAGTAATGAAACGTTGCTCTCTTTATCTATAGTGCTTAGCTTTAGCTTTACAATTGCATCATTATATATTTTATTTCGTTGGTGATTCCCTTCACACCTATTTGAATTTTGGGTATTTTATAGTTATGTCTAGCTCTAGACCTAATATTTGCAAGTGCATTATGAATTGATACCACAAATAGGAATAATGTTATTAGAGGTCTACATGAAGCATGGTTAAGACAAGTTAGGTGCAACGCTGGTTGGGTGTTCGTCTCGCTTATTTAACACATTATTTCAGAAGCGGAGGCGCTAAAATTAGTGCTTGAGGGCTCACAAGTGCTATGTTGAAAAGGGAAACAAAGTGATATGTTAATTGTTGAGGAAGCATAATGGATGGCAAGGTTAGTGATTAGAAATTTAATATGAGAAAATTGGTCACTATTCTGTATCAACTTAAAATTGCATTCTTACTTCAAAATCATAAATTCCAAATGATTTTTGAAAACTGAGAAATCCCCGAGGCTAGTTGCGCACGGTTCAAAATTTGGTGCATAATGAGTCCACCCCTTTACCCTTCTCCACTTAATTACTAGGGTTTTATCTGTGGCAGGCTCGAAACCATGACGTTTGCGTGTTGCGCTCTTATTACTAGACCAAAGCCCGGGGGGCAAAATCTATGACAACATGTCTCGCCCGATTGCAAAAATTTCACATTCTTAAAGAAAACTTTGGGTCAGTTGGAAAAATTCATTACTGGGAGGTTCTCTGATAAAAGCCTTTCACTTTTACTTTTTCTCGCCCAGGCACATGCCCCAAGGTAAGCCATTAAAAACACTTCTCCGACCCATACTTCTACTTTCCGGCTAACTTTCAGGCAACTACGGTAGCGGAGGGACTGTGTTTTTTTGCCAATCATTTACGTGATTGCCTAAAAACCTGGTTTACGCGGCTTCATTATGGATAATAGAATATACTTTACAGCGGGGGGTAAATCATATGATATAACTGAAAATCACACGGATGGAGAAACGTGGTTTGAATGGGTTGAGCGCACGAGAAACTTAATGAGAAGAATGACTTTAAGCAGGAAAATTCTTCTGTGGTTATGTGATTTATTGCATAAAGCTTCTGAAAGGAGGGGTAATGTCTCTAATAGGTGGAGAACCAGGGATCATTTATTCAACTTTTATTGCTCACAGAAACACAACAGTTACGGGAGATTTATTAGTTTTGTTTCTGTACGTGGGAAAGCAGAGCAGTTATTATTCTGCCTGAAATTGAATTAAATGCAGGGTGGGGAGAGATAGCCTCTAAAATAGAAAGGTTCATTCACAAAAACTTTCGCTTTACAAGAGAAACAGAGGTTCCAAAATTACATCACGCTTTTGCTCATACTCTACGCTCAAACAAATGGTCAGAATCAATTGCCAACATCAAAGTTATTCAACCAGAAGATAGCCCTATCAAAATCGTTGGTTCAATGCCAACAGACAAAAGTCTTTTGAACAGATGCATCGTCGGCAAGTTCTCGAAAGAACTTGACATAATTCCCTCACGCACAGAGGTTAGAAGATGGGTAAACAACAAGTGGAGTAATGCCGTTGGAGTCTATGAACTGAATGGACTACAATTTCTCTTCGAATTCCCAACCAGAAGGATGGCGGAGCAGACTATGGAGGAAACCTGGAGATGGAAGAATGCTACTCTGTTGCTGCGATGGTGGTCGCCGACAGCAGCTTGCTATCCTTCTGAAACAAAATTCGACTGGATCTGGGTGAGGATTCTCGGACTCCCATTACATCTATGGTCATCAGAAATCATGAAAGTTATAGGAGAAAAATGTGGTGGCTGGATTGAGACGGAGGAAGAGACGCAACTGCGAAATCACATGAGATGGGCTCGAATCAAAGTTAAGGGACCGGCTGAAAAGATCCCTAGAGTCGTAGAAGTAGAAGAAGGAGGAATGATTTTTTCCTTGCCGTTGTGGAGCGAAATTCCGACGGCTGTAAAAGTTTTCCAAGAAGAGGCAGTAGTCGAGGTATGCCCTAAGCTTTGTGATACATGTCCTATTTTTATGAAAGAGGGGTCTAGGCACGTGGGTTCAGTAACAGGGCCCTTTAATTCAAAAACTGACAGCTGCATCCCACGTGCCACTGAGAGGGGGAATTGCTCTAATGAGACTAGGGTTAATACTGAAGTGGGCCGAGCCTAGGAGAAGCCCAAAAGACTTCACAAAAAATAAAAGGTCCAGATGTTTCTACAAAACTGTTTAATAAAAAAAGCCCTAGTCCAGACCCTATTACTACTCCACCCAAGTCTGCTTATGAGGAGAGCCCAAGAACAGATCCATTCATTTTGGAGATTGAAGCGAACCACTCCTCTCTCAATCGTAAGACCCTTACACCACATATGATATCGCAAATTGAATTATCAGCGGAGACATGTACTGAGTCTCCTCATAACCTTGCATGCCAAGCCGCAATTGACGATGAAGAAGAAGATACAATCAACCCTCGTACGGGGATCCAACCTGCATGTCTCGGTTCAAACGAGGGAATTGAAGAAACAATCAATCTTCAAAGGGGGGCTCAACAAACCACAATTGGCTCAATTCCAGAGAATCAATCACAAATCATCCCCTACAATGACTCTGAATTTTGGGAGATAGAGGATGTCACACCACTGGAGATACGTAATTCAATTGCAGAAGATGAGGCTTCATTATGGGTTCACAAAACTGTTCTCAAACTAAGTAAACAATATGGGGTAGATTTCAAGGGGTGCGAATGGGAGGCACTAACTCTATTTGTGAGGATTGACAGAAGGAGAAACGAGAAAAAGGTAGTTGATCTTAATACTTAACTCTTTGACTCCAAAGAACAAAGGCACCAGAGAAATTCAAAATTTGTAGTTTGGGATCAAATTCAAGGATGGTGGGTCTAGAAGCAGGGGAAAGAGCTTAGCCATTAGTTCCCAATGAATCTGAAAATCATATCATGGAATGTTAGGGGCCTCAATGATAAAGGGAAAATGAACATCATCAAGTCACTGATCCAAGAGCGGAGAGCAGACATCTATTGCTTCCAAGAAACTAAATTGGAAGGTAATGT
>NW_017674953.1:0-36811 GCF_001879085.1 Nicotiana attenuata
AACGGCTCCGACTCGCTCACCCGGAGTCGAAGAAGAAGAGTCGTCAACAATTAAAAACTAACATGCCTAACAGAGTCGAACTCGAAGGCAAATCACCCCTTCGAGCGCATGCAAAGAAAAATCTAAGGGGGAAAAAGAGGAGAATACAAAACAGACACAAGGCAAATAACGGAAAGGAGATCTCATTTATCTACAAAGTTAATTGCGGGTCTTCCCCGCTTACACCCGGCCAAGGCCGATCAATACAAGGAAAGAGAAAATAAAAAACAAGAAAATGCATATATTTTTACTCGGCGCCATCCGCGCCACCATCTGCACCAGCGTCAGCCTCTGGCGTCGCCGCGTCAAAACCACAGTCGGTACGGGCCTTACGAGCCTTTTGACGCGCTCCCTCGAAAGCAGCTTCGGTCACGATGCCGGCCTCCCACAAATTCTTATATACATCACGTTGGGCCTTGGCAAAGATCCAAAGTTCGCGAGCCTGGCTGGAAGAAGCGGCTTGGTCCCGTAGGCGCTGATTCTCTTCTTCTAAGGCTGTGATCCGGTCTGCCATGACTTGGCGTCCTGCTCAAAGACACCGATCCGCTCCTCGAGACTCGCTTCTCTAAAGGCCGTAGTAGCCCTCTCCAATTCCCGTTGGACTCGTGCACGCGGATAGCTTCCTTTAACGCCCCATCCCTCGACGAGGCATCCCTCACCTGAAGCTTCAATGTTGCGACTTCACCCTCCAACGCAGTCACTTTCCCGCTCCATGCCGCGGCGGTCTCCGCCGCCTTAGCACGGCCCTGGCGCTCGCACTCAGCTGCAGCCCTCTTTCCGGCCTCGAGCTCCTCATCCTTCCGACGGAGCTGCTCCTCGAGAGCACTCGTTTTGCCAAGTGTTTGCTGCATCTGAAGCTTCCACCTCGCCAGTTCCTCGACCAACGGCCCGGCTACGGGATCATTCCTCAAGCGCACGCGCATCTCTCGGCACCGATCTCGGTAGCGGCGGTACTTCTCCAGCGCCCGAAAAATATCCCCGAGCGGACATTGGCTCGACGGATGCTCTCCACCTCCAACAAATAAGACTGCAAAGCAAAGACAACGATTAAGATAAAGAACAAACTAAGACGAAGAAGAAGCGAACCGACGTTATATTACATACCCTCAAGCCCATTACAGCCACTTCATTCATCAGTCCTAACGCCCCTCAACGACGCATTATCGGCCTCCGAGCATAGCAGCTCGAACTGCGGCACCAAGCTTTCCCCTTGGAGCAATAAGTTCAACTCTGTGGGAACCTCGATGAAGCGAGATCGCCCCTCTGCGTGCATCGCTGAATTGGTGAAGCCTTCCTGGAACATACGGATGTCGTCGGGGTCCAAGTCAGATTCGGACTCGTACTCATCTTCTACAGCATCCCTTCCTCCTTTCGCCACCAGCGAGGTGGAACCGCCCGCCGTAGCCACCAAAGGAGTGCTTAACTCACCAACATTAGCAGCCGCTGAGGAACTACCTCACGTCTCAGCGACTGGAACCACCAATTGAGTTGCCGAAGCGACGGTATCATCATGGCCTAAGCCAGCCGGGGCAACCCCCATTGTCTGTCCGCCCTCAAGGGCAGGCGCCGCGACCGCACTCCTCTTGGCATCTGTCGGAGGAGAGTCCAAATTAATCACCACAGGAGGAGCCGGCGTGAACGCGACCCTGCGCCTTATCAGTGGCCTCTCCTCCTCCCCGTTTGATGGCGATTCCGCTCTAGGGCGTACAACCCCTGACGGCCCCTCGTCCCGAAGTGCGGCCCGCGCTGGAGAAGGAGACGCCGAAGATTCAACTGATGTCTCCCTGGTACTGGGCGCGACACCGGTGCTGCAGTGAGCCGAACAATCGCACCCGGCCGACGTAAGGCCAACTGAGGGGCCCTGATGCGGCGTGCCCTCCCTGATCACAGAAAAACAAAGTTGATGAATAGAGTTGAAACAAAGCAAAAAAAAAAAAAATCAACTCCCCACCTGCCACAGGCCTACGGCCATGCCTCTCCCAGAAAGACACCCATGTGCGTATCCCCACCGTATGGGGGAGCACGGCCTCAACCCATTCACGAATCCCAGCCAACGGAGCCGGCGGCAACTTTTCGGCTACAAAATTGATACGAGTTAACGTTTATGAGCACAAGACGTAAGGAGGGGAAGAAAAGGGAATTCGACAATTAAGGAACTTACGTGCATGATTCCAAGCCTCTGGGAACCCAGTAGAGCACGCCACTAAATGTTTAGTCCTGAGGTAGAAGAAGTGCTCGAAAGGGCGAGGGTCGACCTCATCATCCAGTTTCACAGTCAGGCCCCTCGTCCCGCGAGGGCACGCTCGAATCATGGTACCACGAACTCTCTGGGGAGCGTTGAGGCTAAGCACATGCTGCAGCGTGACCTCCCTACCGGCCAGTTCTGCATATTTGATAAGCATTGCTAATAATTTGTAAAGAGAAGGAGCAAGCTGACCCGGGCATACCCCGTAATAACAACAGAAATCAACCACTAGCATTGGGAGTGGGAGCATAAACCCCAACTTGAAGGGATAGGCGTAAAAGACGCAGTATCCCCTGCGGTCGGTGTGGACCCTCTCCTCGCTTCTAGCGAGAACGACGTCAGCATAGCTGGGGATGACCCCCTGTTCCCGTAGTTGGGCCATCCCAATTTCCCCCATTAACGGGGCCTCATTCACCTGATCATCTCCACCATCGATAGTGAAGTCAGTCATCAGGCCTTCGGGCAGAGACACTATCTCGTCGACCGATGGAACTTCATCGGTCTCCACCGGTTCTGCACCTCCCATTGCCGGAGATGGCCCTTCAACCACTGGAAAGTTAACCGGAAGATCCATCGGAAGAACGTCTTGGGAAGAACTACCTGCCATTGTTGATTCACTAACGAGAAAGAAACAAAGTTTGATGGACAAGATGGAAGTTATAACGATCGAAGAACCAAGATGAAGGTGAATTAGCAGGAAGAAAAGCTTTTTCAGAATCTCTCTCAGACAAACAATGAAAATATGAGAAGTAAATGCCTCAGCCCTTATTTATAGGCAACACAAGTGGCTTTCATGAACCCCAATAGCCACCATTAACTACATGACCAACCGCACACCAGTTCGATTCTACAGAAACGTGCGTCATTATGACAGGCTCCATGAAGCAGCTTTCCAGTCACCAACCGGCATCTCGCCCTCGAAATGGTTGTAACGACCTATGAAAGCTGAGGAGATGTTCCGTGCGCCCTCAAAATTTTGGACGTCATCAAACACGTATCAAGCGTGCCCTTACTCCCCTCGGCCGCACAACATACAACCCGTCCGCCATGGTCGACGGGTATGCTCCCAAACAAATGTAAGGATCAGAGCACAACAAAGCTCGACCTCACTCGAATTAAGTTAAAGGGTCAAGTGCCTTCGCCAAGGAGGAGAGTCCAACCTCGATCGAACGGCGACTTGATAACATAATAACAAAACACTGACACTCTACAAGGCTAAGGGCCATCGCCAAAGAGAATTCGGCCTCGACCGAAGCGACAGTCGACCTCCCTATCCGAGTTTCTCAAACTACAGTCGATGAAATCCACTCATTGAGCTCGGCCAAGGCACGACCTCAATAAGCGGAGGGACTAACTGTATAGGTCAGAATCCGACCCCACGATAATTAACGAAGTTAATCCCATCTTAAGCTAATTCATGATTGATTAGTGGTACGACCACTCAGAATTAGCGGTATTCAACCCTTATCTGATTCGATCACCAAGGCCACGGCCCGTCCGTCATCATGAAGGCGAAATCCCAACGTGGTCACGACCACTTATTGCCAGCTCACGAAGCTCACAACTGTAAATACCAAGAGAGGAAACCCTAGAAAAGGGGACTTCTTCTTCTTTACTATTCAAGAGAGAGTGAGAAAGATATAACGATACACATATTATGGGAAAGTGGAACATCATTGTAAGGCTCTGAACCTCTTCATGGAGAGGCAGACCACAACAATACTATCAATAAAAGCTTTTAATGTCTCTCTTCCTAACGCTGAGTACTTATTTGCGCATCTTTCATTTGGTCTAATGAATTATTACGGTTTGCTATGATTTTCCCGTGATTTATTTATATTGTTTACACTCATAAGGTATATGATAACTTTTGAGCAAATATGAATTATAATAGTTTGAGCAAATTATAATATCCCGGGGTTTGGACCAGAATTCTTAATTCCTCCAAAAGTAATTAACCAATCAAAACTAATGACTTTAGGGATTTTTTCACTATTTGAAACTTTATTTTCTTTAATGTCCATGTTTAGCTAATTACCTGGCATAAACAAGTTTTGTTTACAAAATATATACAATTCACCTTAAAAGGCTCTCAAATCCATTATTTGTACCTTCAATCAAGGAATTTAGTTACACCTTTTTTTTTTCTCTTCTTCTCTTTCCTTATTTTTCTCCGATCATCGGCAGCGCTCGTCAATTGGTATGCCCTTTGTTTTTAAATTTCTCCATTCTCGTAGCCTTCGTTCTACCAGCATCATTACATGTTTGATCGCAAAATTGGAAAGTGAAGCTGCTTTAGTTACTAATAAGTTTCTATATTCATCCAATATTACGATTGCACACATGCTTCCATATATACACACTTCTAATCATTTAAAAACAGAGAGATATATGCACACTTATAATTTTTACTAAAGAAAAATAAACTTATCAACACCACAACATGTCCTCTCTTTTGATATTTACAGTCAAATATGCTGAATTCAACTCAAAAATATTCGATATTGATCACAATTCTTCTCAGCAATAAGCAATTAAAAAGGCGAGAGAGAGAGTGCTTACGCCAATCGGAGGATAATAGGAGCACAATTCTTCTCAGCTATGAGTCCTCCAAGCTTTCTCTTACATTTCTCTACTGCTTTTTGATACTCTTCGCTCACTATCGGACAACACTTCCTCATTATTCCCGATCACATAAGATTTCCCAACTACAAATACCAAAAAACAGTAATAATAAATCAGCTTAAGCTCAATCAAATTCCTCATTTGTACAATAAAGTGGAGTACCTTAACGAGCAAACTGGAATCAAAGAAGGGATCCTTTTCTCTGGTGGGAGTGTCTTTTATACAATAAGTATTTTATATATTTTGTATCTGATTTATACATAGTAAAAATAAATTTTATACAACTAATTACATATTATATAATTTATCTACAACTTTCACACATTATTTCTACACAGTTAAATACAACTACAATTACATATAACTTAAATATAAATTTTATACAATATGTCCTTTGTATATTTTGTATCTGATTTTTACATACTAAAAATAAATTTCATATAACTAATTATATATTATATAACTTATCTACAACTTATATACAATTCTCATACATTATTTCTACTTAGTTATATACAACTACAATATCATACAACTTAAATATAATTTTAATACAATGTTGTTCAACTTTCATACAATAGTTAAATAAATAAATAAAATATATATAAACAACAGAATACAATTTTTCTACAATTTTACTATAATTTCGTAAATATAATGTATATCATGTCTCCTTCTTCTTCGAGTTTCAATCTGAAATTCAGCCAAAACTAAGTCTAATCTTCACCAAAACCCCTCAAACTTGAGATATAAACTCCAAACCATATTCCAAATTGTTTGCAACAACACCCAATCCAAACAAATAATGATTTTTGAAAACCCAAATTCGAATTCAAAGCTCAAAGCTTTTTAATGGCTGTCAATGGTGGAATTGCTGCTCTCTTTTCCCTTGCTTTACATTACTGAAATTAGGGACTGAGAGATAGAGAGAGACGTAGAGAGAATTCCTAATTCTTTGCAACAACATCCAAGTCAAACAAATAATGTTTTTTGAAAACCCAAATTCGAATTCAAAGTTTCAAAGCTTTTTAATGGTTGTCAATGGTGGAATCATGGGTGGGTGCAAGATACGCGAGGAGAGGGGTGGGATGTGGAGAGAGAAACGTGGGGGAGTGGAAGATATGTTAGAGTAATTTTAGGACACTAATTATTATCATTAATTCCCTTAAAATGTACATAAATGGTAATTGGGTATATAAAATATAATTATAGTAAAACTTGAATAGAGAGGGTAGGAATGTAAAAATTCCATGACTTTATTGTCACAACCAGAGTTATGAGCCTTCAAAATATTGAGAGGGCGAGCTTGAGAAGCAAAAAAAGTAGCAAAATGAAGCTCATTAATCTATTCAACCTAGCCATTTATTTAGGAAGAAAGAGATGGAAGCTGATGTTTGAACTAAGATATTTGAATTTGATAGTTCAATATGGAGGTTCATGTTATTTGCTGATCTATGCAAATATATTGTACTAGTACTTTCTCACAATTTCAAGAAGAATAAGGGGTTCGATGTAAGAAAGTCAAATATTCTAATTTCAGTCTACATTCATACATCAATATTTTATTCTTTTCAAAATAAAATTTGCATAATTAGAAATTAGATAAAAAAAAAATACTATATATTACAATTATTTATAATAAAAGAGTATTTAAAGAATGTATGAAAATTTTGTAGTCAAAGAAAAAAGTTATTGACTCCTCAAATACTAATAGTGTCATACAAAATGAAACGGAGGAAGTACCGGCTAATTTATAAATTTCTTTTTGTTTAACGATGGTTAATATTTGACCAGGCAAAGGGCTGATGAAGCAAAATGCACTCATTCAAAGCAATATGAGTCAATAATGTTAGGATTAATTGATTTGTCAAATTTTAGGAACTAGCCACGAGTTTCTTGATTTTGAAAAGAAGATAAAAAGAGGTAATTGAATCTAGCGTGGAAATTTTGATGGAATTGAAGCAGCTGCTGACCGTCAGCATTTCTTTGGGGGAAAAAGATTTTAGTGTTTATTCTACAACATGATTATGTGTCAAAATGATAATGGCAAAGATAGTAAGCAAAGAACAATTAATCCAACGTAAAAATATAAAAAAATTAAAAATATTAATTGTTAAGATCAACTGAACAAGTTAAAGAAGCTGATTTCAAGCTAAGGCTTCGTTTGTTTGCACTTAATGAAGGTCTGAATCTTAATTATTCAGATCTCAGACATTAAATGCGTTTGTTTTTAAAGTCTGAATCTTGATTATTCAGACCTTAATCATTAAGTGTGTTTGTTTTGTTTACTTCACAACCACTTAATGGGTTTGAATAGGTTTGTATGATTAAGATCTATAACAGAGACTTAATTTCATTAAGATGCTATCACATATTCATTATTAATTGCCGCCACCGCCTACCATTATAACTACCACCATGCCACCACCACCACCACCACCATACTCAACCCCCACCCCCACCCCCACCATCACCACCTCCACCACCACCACGCCACCATCATCCTCAATCATAGTCGCCACCATTATCAACCATCACCACCTACTATCCCCGCCACCCCGACCACCATCATTCTCACCCACAATCAACACTCATTCACCTCATCTACCACAACTAACCACCCCATCACCATCAACAACCACAACGGGCACTGCCCATCATTATAACCTACCACTACCCACCCACCACCTTGCTCAGTCACAACTACTACCACCACCCGCCATTATTAACTATAACCACCCACCACCACCATCCTCAATCATAATCGCCACCACTACCAATTCACTACTAGCTGCTAGCATGAACCACCATCATCTTCCAAAACTACCACCAACCACTGCCTCTAGTCGGCATTCACCCGTTAGCCATCACCACCAACAACTATCATATTTTAAAAAATTATATATTTTAATGATAGAATATTACATTAATTAGTATTTCATTTGAATTTTATGTTTATTAATTTTCAAATAAAAGATAAATTTTATACATTCAGATGTTAAAAATCAAACAGTCTCAATTATTTCTATTCGGATCTTAATACACATCTTAATATATTCAGATGTGTATTCAGATTCAGATGTCTTAATCGTAATACACATCTTGATATTCAAATGTGCATTCAGATTCAGACGTCTTAATCTTAAAAAAAACAAATGAGGCCTAAGTTATATTAAGGCAGAATAGCCTCGTAGACACTTATAATTGTTCACATTTGTCATCCCGATCCATATACTCAATGAAGTTTCATTCAAATCGCCTATGCCAAAATGGAATGGGATGAAATAGAAAGAATGCGAAGTGCTAGCGCTATGGGGTCGGGTTTTTGGGGGTGTAGGCTTGTGAAGAAGCAAGCTTATCCCCGCCCCGACTGCCAACGGCTAGGTTTCCCCATCTCTTCTAAACTTCCCCCGGTCTTCGGCCCGCGCTGTATGAGGCAAAAACACACTTATAGTTGTTCAAAGTCAGTATTTTAAATCTCTTTGACCATTTGTCCAAGTCTATGTGACAATTTAATTGCTGAACTGAACAAAATACGTGTATTTCACGCGTATAAGGAGCGTGAACATAAAAATTTAAACCAAAATAATTAAAATAAGGAAAAAAGAAAAAAAAAGAGAAAAATACAATCAAATTAGAAAAAAGAAAGAAAAGGCTAAAGATTGCTTTTTCTCTTCGAAAAAGGGCCAAAAATGTCCCTATACTATCTAAAATAAGTCATATCTGCCCCCCGTTATACTATTTATTTAAAAAAGTCCTTACCGTTTGTGCCCAGAAATTAAAATGTCCCTCCACCGTCTATTCTCCCATTTAAAATTAAAATATCCACTTGGCAGCCTTTGATTGGACGACTTAATGGGACCCCCTATTTTTTAATTAACCCCATGACCCGGTTCATTTTATCTGTATAACCCACCCGTAAATCACTTAAAGAAGACCCCCAAAACAGATCGGTCCTTATTCAAGAACAAAAGCTAGGGTTCTTCAAGAAAGCATACTCTTAGTAGAGGGCTATATACTCCAATTTCTTTCATTATCAGTTATTTGATCCAAACCACGCTGTAAATATTGTCCAAAAAGGTGGTTTGGCATGTTGGAAAATAGTTATTCATCCAAAAGGAAGTGCCACTGTGGGGAATTTGCTAACCGCTTCACTTCGACTACTCTTTTTAACCCTGGACGGAGATTCTACAAGTGTCCAAAACCACAAGTTAGTGATTATTATTAAATTTTGTCATGTGTGAAATTTTTTATAGTTTAACGAATTATTTTCCTTATTTGTTTGAATTGTATTTTGATGTTATAGGATGCTTCATGTGGTTATTGGGAATGGTCAGATGATCCTATCCCTGATAGAGCGCTTGTCGTAATCAACAATTTAAGGTCTCAGTTGGATGCGGCAAATGTTAAAATCAGTAATTTGAAGTCGTCGTTGGACAATGTTAACATTGAAAGTGATAAATTGAAGGAGAAATTGATCGCTGTGAAGGCAAGAAACCATGTTCAAGTGACTAAATTAGAAGAGAACATCCTCAAGATGAAGATTTTCACTATTATTTTATGTACCCTTTTGGTTGGAATTGTAGCAGCTAGAGTAATGAATTGAATTGTAGTTGCTAGTGTATTGTTGGAAGTTTGTTGGAATTATGTAGGGTCATATTTCATATGAGTTCACTTTTATTTAGACTACTTCAAGTCTTGTAACATTGATGTCTCGTAGGAAGATGTTTTGTTGGAATTATGAAGTCTCTCTGATTGGTATTAGGAAGATGTTTTGCTGTATGAAAACCTTATGAGTAAATGTTATGTTTTGTTGGAATTATGAAGTCTCTCTAATGAAGCTTGTTCTTATGAGGTTTGAATGAAACTTGGTTAAGAGATGATAATTTTAATACATTTCTTTCGAGTTTGAGCACTTATGTTGCTTATTATCTGTATGAGGTTTGAATAAATCAAATGCCAAAAGTGTGTACTGATGGCTAATTACCACTCAGGTCAGCAGTTAGGTGAAGGTCACCTTGTTTCCAAGTTTCCTGAACATTAGCTTAGTTACTTTCCCTCATAAATCTATACTCAAATAATNCCTATTTAGTTCTATTACAATAGACTTCAGTTGTTTCCCTTCTTGGCTTCAGCTTATCAACTTTCTTTCTACTTTGCATCTCCAGCTGACTTCCAGTTACAGCATCCTTTCCTTTCCATTTGAGGCCTGGTGGTTTGAAAGGAAGAGATGATGGAAGACTAACACCATTTGTATCACCAGTGAATGAAATTACCCTTACACTTGAAGTGTGAGGTGGTTTTTGCCTTTGTAGAAGTCTTGTTTTAGATTCCGACACAGTTGTTGGCCTTGTAACTACATCTGGATCAAGTTCAGGTTGCTCCCACTCAGGGAATGGACTGTTTGATTGACTGTGCACTGATGGTGTAGGCATGAACACAAAATTTGAGCCTTGAACACTCGACTGACTTGCTTGACTAGATTGGGGTACTGTTAGGTGTATCTCTTCTTCTGATTGTTGCCCCACACTTTCATCTTCATCAACTAGATTTCTAGCATTTTGCCTTGCCCTTTTTGCCATTGGTGGCTATTGTTAACAAATAAAACCAGTTAGATAAAGTAAATGTTAGTATTGTTAAAAAGTAAAATAAGTTAGATATGGTGAGAGGTGTTACCTTCTCACAACCCCTTGCATTATGATTTGGCTCTCCACAGTTGGAGCAAGTCATTACTCTCCCTTTTCTTGAAGCTGCCCATTCACCTTGCCTTTTGATTGCCTCATCTTTTTGTCTTGTTCTCTTGATTTTAGGCCTCCCAGCCATCTTGACTAACTCAGGTGGTTCCATTGCTTGTGATGGATGTACCTTCCAGAATTTTTCACCCCTAACTGGCTGCAACTTGTACTTGTAGGTAAGCAGATATGCTTCTTTGCTGTACCATCAATTGATTTCATTAATAGGCTCCAACCTTTTTAATTGCAAGGATTTAATTGCATGTGGGCATGGGATTCCAGTAAGATCCCATCCCCCACATGTGCATTTTTTCAAAATCATATTTACAGTGTGCTTATCTGCCCCTTCCCTGACTTCATAGCCATTGTCACCGTCGCTGTCCACATAGCAAGAAGTGTTAGCTATCTTGAAGTATTCATTATAAAGCTTCAAACTATGTGGACTGAAATCATTTGCCCATGACCTCACAACTTCCTCCCTTTCCCTCAACTGATTCATCAACTTTATCCTTATCTCCTCAAGCATTTTAATGATTGGCTTTTGCCTTGCTTCAACCAGCCATGCATTCACTGACTCAGTGAAGTTATTCTCAACTTTTTGGTTCTTGCACACAGTATCAAAATAGGCTCTACACCAAGCCTGTGGAGGATACTTTAATAATGATTTAGCAGCTTCCTTACTCAGTTCCCCAATACTCTTCAACTGATCCTTGAAATCTTCCTCATAAGAGCTCCAGACACTCCACCATAGCAACTTCTTGAACTCATCTGTCCTCCATCTCTTGCACCAGTTTGCCTCTATGTGCTTCACACAAAATCTATGGTGTGAATCAGGTAGAACATTCTGGACTGCCTCAATTAATCCCTACAAAATGAAAGTGAATATTAGCAAACATGTAGGTAATTAACAACAAATTGAAATGAAAGAAATAAAGATATCTGGATAAAATTCATACCTTCTGCATATCTGACATAAAGGTAATTCCCTCACCATCTTTGAGATCCAATGACCTTTGAAGCAATTCCAAGAACCAGGTCCAAGTCCTTTTGGTTTCTTTATCAACAACTGCCCATGCTACTGGATAAGCCTGATTATTGGCATCTAGAGCTACATCAAGTAATAGCTGACCTTTTGCTTTTCCTTTAAAAAAAGTACCATGCCAATAAATGGTCTCAACCCTTCTCTAAAACCCATCTTCAATGCTTGGAAGCAAGTATACATTCTCAAGAATTTTCTTTTACCTTGTTCAAGGGCATCCTTTGACAAATTAATGACTATATCACTGCCCAGATTACTTATTCTAAGCTCATTGGCATATGCCTCAAGTTTATTGTAATCATCTGTGAAGCTACCATCCAGTTTCTCTAAAATCAGCCTCTTAGCCCTCTTGCACTTTCCATAAATAACATTAACATTGAATGTGTTTTTCAGTTCTACTCTCATCTCTTTTATCTTAAACTTTGGGTTATCTTGCACCTTCTTCTTGAAATAATTTGCTATTGTATAATAATCAACCCTAGAATTCTCAAATGCTTCATCACATGTATGTTTTGCTTTTAAGGTCTTTACCCTAACCCCAGGAAGGTCCCCATCTGGAGTAATATGAACAACAAAGGGGCAGTCAAATACACATCTATATCTTAGCCTTTCTGGAGAACTTTTCAACAACTTTAGTTCCTTTTTGTTTTGCTAAGGCATAGAAGTTGAGATATTTTCTTGCTTCAGGTATATCCTTAAAGCTCATACCCTTATACAGTTCCTTATAATTATCCAAACCTGGCATAATCTCTCTTTTCTTTTGATTAGCAAATGTTTGTAATTCATCACTATCATACTCTACCTCTCCAAAATTAGAATCAGATTCACTTTCAACATCACTACAATCAGTACCAACTTCATAATACAGTATAAGACTCAGAATGATGAACTATGTTAGTCACACTAATAGACTGCTCACACTCATCTACAGTATAGAAATGAAGAGTCTTGAATTCATCAGAGATTAGACACAACATATGTCTTATACCATCATCATCCTCAATCTCATAATAATTACCAGATGGACCATTCACAATTAATTGTTGAACACCTACATTTCCTAACTCATTAATGTATAAATCCACTAGATATTTGTAGGATAGAAGTTCAGAATCATAACCTCTCTTGATATGGGACAACTTCTTTGAATACAAGACATGTGGGCTTGTGATCCAGTCCCCATCATAATGCAAGATTAGGTCCACCAATGACATCCTTGCTATTCTGTAAAGGTAACAATAAAAAATACCTAAACAAATTAAAAAATACTATAAAGAATACGGGGACAAACAACAAAAATATAACATAAACAATACTAATAAAGAACAATAACTAAGCAATTAAACAAAACAGAATTATAAATCCTGTATGGATTTAAGGGAACACAAATAACATGTAACAACTAGGGGACCACAAATAATTCAAGTAGTAAAGGCCCACTAGTACTAAAATATTCACAGATTTCAGTTGTGAGGGAACAGAATTCGACACACCCAGCACAGACATATGCTAGACAAGCAAACGACTAAAAGGAATAAATGAAACCCCACATTACCATATCTCACCAACTTTAATGCTTACAAAATTCAGAAAATACTAACACAAAACACATGCAAAGACATTCCACACAAGAAAATAAGACAAAAAGGTCAGAAAATAACATCTTAAACCAAGACATAAGAAAACAAAACATATTAAAGCCCCAAAACGATTTGAGCATAAAACCCTAATAATAAACTAAGACAAATACACATAGAAGGGAGATAAACAAGTAACATTACGCAAAATCTACATACCTTTTCAGAAAATTAATTCTTTAATCGGCAACATCGACTAAGAGAAGGCTTTCTTGAAGAACCCTAACTTTTGGTCTCCTGGTTTGTTCTAGAATGAGGACCGATCTGTTTTGGGGGTCTTCTTTAAGTGATTTACGGGTGGGTTATACAGATAAAATGAACCAGGTCATGGGGTTAATTAAAAAATAGGGGGTCCCATTAAGTCGTCCAATCAAAGGTTGCCAAGTGGATATTTTAATTTTAAATGGAAGAATAGATGGTGGAGGGACATTTTAATTTATGGGCACAAACAGTAAGGATTTTTTTTAACAAATAGTATAACGGGGGCCAGATATGACTTATTTTAGATAGTATAGGGACATTTTTGGCCCTTTTCCGTTTTCTCTTTCACTTAACGTTCTGCTTGCTACCCCCCCCCCCCCCACACCCCCCACACACACACGCAAAATCCCATTTTTCTCTATCCATTTCTATTGAGGAGCGTTTATTAGGTGATGATGACCCAACTAAAGTGGGTGCCATTACATTTTAGATCTTGATAACCTTTGAATTGGAATAACTCTGGCCATTAAATTTAATGGATGTTAAGATTGTACTCACAATTTGTTCTTTTTGGTGTCTTGCTCTATGGAGACAATGAACAGAAAGTGGAAGGAAGCTAGAGATGTGATTTTTTTTTCTTTCTTAAGAGGATTTTGGAATTCTTCATTGATGACGTAGTCGTAGGGACTGATACAGAGTGGGTTTTTCGGCCGGTGATGTTGCTTGTTGTTCTATGTTCCTGGTCCGCTCGTTGTTTTGGTTTTGGGCGAGGAGACCGGCGGCCAATGGTTGAAGGGGGGAGGCGGAAGCAGAGGAAAAGAAGGCATAGAGGGTGGTGGTTGACTGCGTAAGAGGAAGAGAAGGAGAAGTAAAATAATAATTTATAAAAATAAATAATGACGTGGATTAATTTAGCTGAGGTGGATCTGATATGCTTCCATGTCAACTCGAGTGAGCAACACGCAGTGCCAGAAGTGTTTAAAACATATGCTTTGATAGGAGGACCAAGATGTCAAACCTGAACGAGTAAAAGTGTCTACAATCAAACCTTTCTATAACAAGCTCGTTTGTTCCGAATATTTTTTGATGTTATAGCAAAGTGCTGTTATAGAAAACATATAATTATAATATGACATAATATAAAAATTGATTCCGGAAAAGCTTGACTTTTATAATGAAGTGTTGTTATATAGGGTAGTTGTTATAGAGAGATGTGACTATATTAGGCTATTCTGCCTTATATTAAAGGATGCTATATTTGGAGAGTATTAAAGTTGAGCAGAATCAGACACCAAAAAGGATTTAAGAAAAATTCTCATTCTTTTGGTTTAGCTGCAATAATCTGCTAGCTAATATTCAACTTGTTAATAAAATTTTCCTACACAAACTCGTTCACGCAAGACATTGGAGTTTAATGCACGCAAACTGCCCTAGACACCATGGTTTCAATAAATTTTAATCAATAAGTATTCTTCCAGTACAGAGTAGTATTCTCCCAAATTCCAACCAGGTAAAAATCAAGATTATAAAGAATAGATTACATATTTCAATCACAGGTCAGACTCTACAAATAGAGACAAGCCCCAAGCTCCACATGTACAAAACCAGGATATGGTATATATCAATAGCATATGCAGTGATGGTATCCATTGTATATATGTATACATTGCTTAACAGGGTGATGAATAAGTTAAGCACCCTTGTTACTGCTCCATGGTTTAATCACGCCAACGACGATGATTGCAACTATTATGAGGAGGATGATGATGGCAAAGCACATCCATTTTCTGGAATTCCTTTGTAGTTTCTTTGCCTTTTGTAAAGCAGTATTCCCTGATTGCACATGGTCTACAGCAGTTGAAACCTGAAAATTCGGGTTGTTTGGAAATGAGGAAACATAAATGTAGCATACTCAAAGTGCCAATACTTAGTTTAAAGAGGGATAATACAAGGACAGAATTTCAGTACCTGTGATTCGATATTATCAAGCATGTCTCCTTGAGCATCAACTAACACTGCTATGTCCAAGAATATCTGCGTTGCAGTGTACGACAAAAAATTTAACCAGACATCAATATGCATTACTCATTTATCATGGCACCATATATATATTCCTTTATTTGTCATGTTTCCCAACTGGCACCAGACTAGATGTGAATAGGGAAAGCATATACCTGTTGCAACTCAAGAAGCTTTCTCTCTAATTCTCTGACTGCATCATGGCGCTCTTGAATTTCAGCTAGAGTGCCCATTATCTGCAAGTCGCCAACAATGAGAACCAGTATACTATTATATCACCAATCACTAAAATTTCAAGTGCCTCGGTAGCAAGATTGTTAACGTACCTAAGCTTCTTTATCACACAAAAGGCCAAAAGTTTGCATATAATGTTATTTATTTAATAGAACATGAAGAGAGAAAAAGAAATAAGGATTAGGTGATGGTGGTTAACTTTCATTGTACATTTCGGGCACTAGTTGTTACGTTTCATCGTACTTGGTCATTAGATCAAGATTGGCGGCCTAAAAATGATATGCATCGAAATAATGACATAAAACTCTAGAAAATCTTAGAGGGGGCTCAGGCAAGGAGATCCCGTATCCCCCTTCCTGTTTATTTTAGTAATGGAGGGCCTCAATAGCATGTTAAAGAATGCCAAGTCAAATGGATGGGTGAGGGGATTCAGAGTTTCAATAACTGCAACATGGAAATTTCCCACATCTTATATGTAGATGATTCTTTGATATTATGTGATGCAAACATTGACCAACTAAGGCACATCAGATTAATTCTAACAGTCTTCGAGGCAATATCAGGCTTACATGTCAATTGGAGGAAGAGTATGTTATATCCAGTTAATGAAGTGGATCAACTACAAAGGCTGGCAGGCACACTGGGGTGTGAAATTGGAACCCTACCAACAACTTACCTGGGGTTAGCTTTAGGGGCAAAGAACAAATCTCAAGAGATATGGCAGGGGGTGATTGAAAGAAGTGAAAAGAGGCTAGCAAAATGGAAGAGTCAATACCTTTCTTTTGGGGGAAGAGTGGTCCTGGTAAACAGTGTGTTAGACTCCATCCCTACTTATGTAATGTCCTTGTTTCCTATTCCAGCTAGTGGAAAAGAGACTTGACACTCTAAGAAGAAAATTCATTTGGCAAGGTAACAAGGAGAACAAAACTTATCACCAGGTAAATTGGAAGACTCTCATCTTCAGCAAGAAAGTGGGTGGCATGGGTATCAAAGATTTGAGGAAGCAGAACAAAAGTCTACTTTCAAAATGGCTTTGGAGATATAACTATGAGGAAGAAGCATTATGGAGGCAGGTGATCAACTACAAGTATGGCCAGTTATCCCATTGGTGCACCAAAAATGTGAAAGCTACTTTTGGAGTTAGTAATTGGAGAGCTATCAGATCTCTTTGGCCCGATTTCATCACACACTGTGGCTTCAATATTGGTGATGGTAGTAGAATTTCTTTCTGGCATGACAATTGGCTTGGGCACGGTCCCCTCAAAGATTTATTTCCTGACTTACACAACTTACTATCCAGTTCTGAAGCAACAATTCGGCAGATGTGGGGTCAGTAAGGGTGGAACTTCAATCCCAGATGGTCTCTAAATGACTGGGAGATTGACAGAGTAGCTGAGCTATTGAGGCATCTGGAGTTATTTCAGGGCACAACAAATACAACAAACTCTTTGATATGGAAGGGGACTAGCAAGAAGACATTCACAGTTAAATCAGCTTACACCTTACTATCGGGAAACAATCAGGGAGACATCAATTGGCCTTGGAAACAAATTTGGAAAACCAAGGCTCCTTTCAAAGTGGTATGCTTTTCATGGTTAGTTGCTAAGCAGGCCTGTCTAACTCATGAGAACCTAATGAAAAGAGGATTTCAACTGAGCTCCAGATGCTATCTGTGCTCTACAGATTCAGAAAGCAATAGCCATTTGTTCCTGCACTGTAGAGTTACTTCCCAGTTCTGGCAACTTTTTCTCAGCATGATTGGACTTAGGTGGACTACGCCAAAAACCACAACAGATTTACTGAGATGCTGGAATAATCAGGAGGGCAGTGTAAGGCAAAAAACCTGGTGGAATTTGATCCCAATGTGTATATGGTGGATAGTTTGGAAGGAAAGGAATGCCAGGTGTTTTGAAGACAGAAGCAGTCCTATTCAGAAGTTAAAGATGAACTGTATCTTGTTGTTTCATTTTTGGTGTAAAGAAAATTATGTGAACGATGAAGAATCGATTTTAGACATCATAGAATCCTTGTAAGAAGAACAAGGATAGGTTTTTGCTTCTTTTGGAATCTGTAAATGGTTACCAGCACAAGGTTGTGCTGGGTTTCTTTTTTTATAATACATATCTGTTACCTTTGTCAAAAAAAAAAAAAAAAAAAAACTCTGAAAATCTTATCCATCACCAAAATAGTAACCTCCCGCTATTATTTGCTGCCTAACCCCATGCTGCCAGGGCTAGTTCCCCTGCTATCTCCCCTCTTTTGAATATGATTCCAGTATGTTGCTCATTCACTTTTTTGGTCGGTCACTTTGTGCTACACTACTTCAAGGAAAAGCCATTGATCAAGTAGCAGCTTGAGGATTAAAGATATCTTTGTCAACTTGGCCTTATCAAGCTCAGAAATTTTTCAAAAGAATAGGAAGAACAAAATCACTTGGTTTCATATAATATAAAAATCAAATCATGAATCTCCTTCCCTCTTTTTTTTCTTTGTGGCGTTTGGGGGGGGGGGGGGGTTGTAAGAATTAATATGAATGTCAATTACTTTATGGTGGTTTCCAGCGAGTGGGAAAGCAGCTAAGACTTTGTTTTTAGGAGAAGGGATATGGCATTAGCATTTGACGGAAAGGGTATATATAATGGAACAAAACGCAACATAACGTTAAACAAGAGCTGTTTGCCAGATGTTATGATGGTAACAAGATACTACAGGGCGGCGGAGGCTTCCCCTCAGCTCTACTTTGCCTAATCATAAAACCAGTTTCTAGAAGCCTAAAGTATCAGCATCAGATCATCCAGAGTAGTCATTTCCCACCTTTCATCCATTTCTAGGTATTTGAAGATCTATAACTGTCCTTACCGAACCTTAAGAGGGCTGAAAGATGGATCATTCCAATGTCAGTAAAGCAGCTTCTGAGATGGTAAAAGAATGTTGCGAGGAGTAAGGCATCACGGGCTTTAATTCCGGAAAAACATATCTAAACACTGAGTGCATGTTAAAGAACTGAAATAAAACAGCACTAAATGGCATAGAATGGCCCAATTTCATGTTTAACAAAGCCAGTGGAAAACCCGACAGAAACTTAAGCTGTTTACAAGCATGGACTTCTAAATCCCAGAGATAATAGCTTCAAGCATTCAGATATTGATCCTACGTGCTAGGTGAAGAGGTTACAATCTAATAATACTAGGGCATAAGGTAACAACACAAAGTTAATGAAAGGAAGAGCTTGCAAAAACCATTGAGCAGGTTCCTACCTGTCCTCGCCCTTGTTGCTGAATAGCTTTCTGGAATATTTGTTCACTATCCCCAGTCTCTATCAATCTATCAATTGTCTGAAGATGAAAATAGAGGGAAACAAGAAAAAGGGGGACAGTTAGAAGATATACCAAAAAGAATCTACGTTCTCAATAAGTAACAAGAACTACAAAGCTTTACCTCTTCATCAGCTCGATTACCCGTCACTGGCGACCACAAAAAGAGAAAGATACAAAAAAAAAAGCAATTAGAATTTGTTTTGAAAACATTTAAAATCCATGCAGAAAATTCAAACTCAGAAGTTTTTGGCACCTGTGAATACTCGCCTTTCAACAACCTCACGGTATTCATGGTGGATGTTTTCTCTTAAAGCCTGCAAACATTTTAATCAATTGAACCTAATAGCAAGTAAAACCTAGAGAAAAAGCCATTCTTAACGCAACTGACGTACCTGAAACTCGGCCATCTTATCTTTGAACTTCTTTTTCAAGGAACTGCAAGCATATATAACGTGTTAAGTGCATACCATAGGTATATCAAGATAAGTATTAAGAATGTGCAATAATGCAAGAGGGAAAGAGTAAAGAGAACAATAAGGACTTCACTTTAACTATTTCTCCCATACAGTAAGCACTGACAAACTGGAAACTACTAACTGAAGTGTTTCCACATGTGTGCATATAAGAACTAAGAGTTAAAGTTATGATTTTAATACTTTAATGATTTGATAACAGGGAGTACTATAAGGAGGAAACACACTGTTTCTGTTTAACAGGGATTAGAATCACCCATCCATAAATGAATTACTAAAAGGAGGAAATACACTGAAAATATTCTGCTGTCCACAATCAAGTTCAACAGAAACTATACATCCCCTAGCACAAACATTATTTACTCTCCTGATCAGTACAAAATTCAAGAATTCAAACTCTATTTACTATGAAAACATTAGTGTTTGGGACTGAGGCATAGCAGTTGTTGTTGTTGCTTGCCGCAGCATAGTGTGTACATACGTCATAGCCAACCAATTTGAGCATCTCTTTAAAATAACTTTGTGATACCCATTCAACAATATCAAAATAGTAACTGTATGACAATGAAGTAACTATCAGAGAAACAAAGGAGACAAAGTAGTTGAAATTACACGGTTGTAGCTGTTCTTGATCTGTCAACAGCTGATCCTTTACCACATCCCGGCTTGTTTCTATTGGCTAGATTCTGCAAGAGAATAAACAATAGATTGAAACAGAGAGAAGATTAAAGGACCAAAAGTAAGACAAGTAAGAATTTAATGTTACTCACTTCTTTATCAAGTTCCTCAATTTTTAATTTGATTAATCGAGCTATTTTTCCGACTTCATCGACATCTTTTTCCATTCGCTGCTTAATTGCTGCAGGTTACAATTTTATCAATTAACAACCACCTACTTAAAAACAACAGCAAATACAATATGAAAACGAATAGCAAGAATCAAAGGAGAACGGACTTTCCCAAGCAAAGGGAAGATCTTACTCAGTGCAAAACTCCTATTTCAATTGTTATTTTATTTGCTACATTTGCAAAACCAAAAAAACATTCAATAAACTGCACCTACTTGCTTCATAAACATCCTAAATTTAAGGACGGTAGCACTAATCCATTCTCAAATTGCTTTAGGGCATGCTCTCATCTTTTATCTGTACTCCTAATGTGTTTATTATTTGTAGAAGTGTATCAAAAAGGGAACAATATGGTCTCTGTGTTACATAAATTGGGATACATACTTATACAAAAGAACACATAAATTGGAATAGAGGGAGCATCTAGTTATCTTATGTTTTGATTCATTCTACTTTCTATTGTATGGTATACCAAGAATGGCAGACCTCTTTCTACAAAATTGTGGAAGTCTACCTGCAGGATATCATAAGAACATATAATAATCTCACTACATAATACTGAACTCTGATGCATGTCTTTTTTTTCCTAAAGTAAAACCATTTTTGACATTTCAACTATCCTTTTGAAGAAATTTTTTGATTCAACTTTGGTAACACATTGGGTGATTCTTACTCCAATCAAGTTAAACTAGGTTCCATAAAAAGTTAGTGAGTATATATTACGAGTCCAGAATACCATAAAAATGCAAATGAATGGCGAAAGGATGGGTTACCTTTCATAGCAGCAGCTTTTGTAACAGCCTTTGATTCCTCATGAGCATCCTGTTAGAACATTCAGAAGGACCTTTAAGTATTTACATATTTACCTGGTATTTAAAGAAACAAAAGATTATGCAGATCTTCTAACCTCATTTGGCTCAAATATCTTCTGCTAAGTAACCTACATTGCGCCTATAGTTCTTAAAGTTACCACTTCAACCTCTTAAGTTAGTTGAAGTACACATATTGAGAGAGAATTATGAATTTTAGAGGGGATATATGGAAGAGCCTTCTAGTTATGTATAGGAACACGATTTATCTCTGGAAGCTAGGTTATGTTACGGAACAGCCAAAAGTCAAAATGCTCAGTGAACCAACAATCTTTTGGACACTGTACTTTTTCTGACTTAGACACAGTGCACTTAATAAATCTAAACACCAATGAACAGATGGAAAAATGAAGTTGCGAAAGATGGCAACTACTATCTGATAAACCATGACATGGAACACATACCGTCAACAATATTAATTCTCAAACGGTAGAAGCTCGTCGGAATACTTATCAAAGAAAAAGAAAAGGAAGCTCGTTGTAATCTTACTAAAAAACTGAGATACACAGGCTTATAAATTAGGTGGTCAATAGAAAGGAAGTTAATCATATAACACATTAGAGTTTTACAGGTTTTAGTATAAATATCCAAATCCAGAGAGAATACAAATATTTAAAATGTGACACCTTTGTGCGCTTGATTAGCACATCGAGGAATGCGAATTTTGAAAACAAATCTATGCATGTGAAAGTTGAACCTTGGAGCAGAAAGACGTTCAATTAAACCAAGAGCTTTCTACATCAAGTGGAGAATAAAAGAAGTTACATTAGAATTTCAAAGACCTCGAACACATATCTTATAACACATAACAAGAAACCAAACTCATAAAAGAAATACAGGCATGAGCTGCTAAAAGAATGAGCAAGTTGTAAGAGATAGAAGCAGTGTCTCTGACACAAAAGTAAAAGAAAAAGGGAAAACGTGAAGTACTCAAATGCACTTTCGAGAAATTAGGTGCCACTTCATTGCAGGATTATATTGGCAATTGTACCTTTTGAAGAGAAAGATTGAAAGAAAAAAAAGTACAGAAATTTATACCTGAAGTTTCTGGAGTAGTCCGTTCAGTTTTTCATATTGTTTCTCAATTTGTTGAACCTAGCACACGAAGATAAGTGAGGCAAGAAATGGAGGAAGTGAGAAAGCTTCATGAGATCAACTTCAAAATGCCAGAGAAAGTAATTCAAGAAGGAAAGGGAGAGGGATAGTACAATCATGGTATTATTCTTCTAACAAAAAAGCAATAAGATTATTCATAAACCTTTTTAAAGAAATCGTCGAGGCCTAGCTCCCCGGAATTCATTGCTCTTTGTGTTCCCATTTCAACATCTCCATTTCTATCATTTTGATGCCTAGGGGCCTCGAAAGTATCAAAATCATCCTACAAGAGAAATCAGGCTATTATAATATGAGAAATGAATTCAACAAGTGCATTACCAAAAGGATATAGATAATTATATTGAGTACTACATGCAGCAAGATGCTTCGAGGATTATATCAAAGCCGACATGAGTGAATGAAGTTAAAAAACTAAGACCAGTAAAAATAGCACTAAACATACTAAACTTTTGGAGAAGTCCAGTGACACAGACATTGAATAGCCTCTGAAATCATCAGTAAAGAAACAAAAAAAGGAGTTCCCTAGGATAATCAATTTTTATATATAAATGGAAAAACAAAGGCCAATTAATTTTACATACATCATTTTTTAATAAGAGTGGTGTCTGGGCAGGCTTGCACACCTCACAATTCCACCAGGTACCTTAATTTTACATACCTTATACCACATGAAGAAAATCCAGGTTCAAGGACAGTTGGTCAATGACAAACAATACCCACAGCTATTAGAGTTTTACATACCACATTGAGAAGGAAAAGGATCTTCAGGTTGCCAGACCAAAAAGTTATGTAGAATATACCATTTATGAAGCGAAATTTTTGAACTATAAATCACATATCCAGTTATCAGCTCTTTGGTTCAGAGTTACAGCACAAAGATGGATCTGATTAGTGAGTACTGACACTCTTTCATCTATTATCATGGAGATTGACATAGTTATAATGACACCATATTAGCATTGGTTCCTTTTTATTTCAGCAACGTTTAACCGAGCACTCATTAGGGACCGAAATGCCAACCCAAATATTGCTAAAAGGTGTAAAAACAGCTTATAGTTTGACAATTCTCGGGTCGAAAATGTGCCATGGAGAGGAGTCTACAGAGGATCAGGCAACTTTGCCTCCTAATATCTAATCTTACCAAGAAAATGTGTTAAAATATGTGCAGGGAAAAAGTATGGACACTTCTTTCACCTCCATAGCAGGGAAACAATTGAGAATAATGCTTCCCGAAGGAGAAGATCTTGTTAAGGCCAGTCTTTCCCCCCCTCCATAACAGGGACACGACAACATTCAGACATAATCCTTGACAATGAAGCCTACAAATCATTTCTTTTCCTTGTGCATTAAAATTCTTATAAGCAATGGAAATTCTAGGAAGTTGTTTTCCTTCACTTCTTCTACCCCTTACAGCATTAAGTTTAAAAGCCAACTTCATCGTAGTGGCAAAGAAAGGCCAAAGAATGCAGCTTGTTAACAATTGTCATGATCCAAATGTCATTTTGTACTGTCTTTTTCATTCATAACTTACTCATTAGCTAGAAGCCGTCAAGAAACTCAGTAATAAACAATTATTTACTACAGAAACCTTTTTTTTCCTTAATAAAATCAAGAAGAAGAACATGGTAAGTTTGAGTACATACAAATATTTGACCATTTAAGCTATGAAAAGTGAAACAAGGGAAAACACAAAAAGGTTCAAAATAAATTTTTGTCTTTTTTCCATTTCTTTGTCATTCTCAGCTGTCATAAAGATTTAAAAAATGGTAAAATGGGTATACTGCAAATAAAATTTGATCCTTTGAGCTATGAAAACATTGAAATACAAAAAAAAAAAAAAACAGAAAAAGGTGAACAAGTTCTGTTCTTTTCCATTTCTCAGCTGCCAAAAGAATTAACAAGAAAAAGAGTTAAATTGGGTATAATGACCAATAAAACATGATCCTTTGAGCAATGAAAGTGAAACATGGAAAATCCAAAAAGATTTAACAAGTTTTGTTGTTTTCCTATTTCTTTGTATTTATCAGCTGCCATACAGATTTTTAAAAAAAAAAAAGTACATTGGCTATCATGACAACTAAAATTTGACCCTTTGAGCAATAAAAGCAGTGAAATACGAAAAAATCCAAAAGGGGTCGACAAGTTTTGTTCTTTTTCTCATTTCTTTGTATTTCTCAGCTCTCATACAGATCAAAAAAACAAATGGCAAAGTAGCTATCATGGCAACTAAACTATGACCCTAAGTCGAGGTCAGCATCGTCATCAAAAAAAAATTGACCCTTTGACCAAAGAAAGCAGTGAAAACATGGGAAAATCGAATAAGGGTCGAAAAAGATTCATTCTTTTCCCAATTCTTGAAATTTATCAGCTGCCATATAGATCAAGAAAATGTAGATACAAAAAAATAAAAATAAAGAGGGGGTGTTAGGGGGGAAATATGGACAGCTTACATTTAAAAGGTCGTTCATTGTGGAGAAGAATGAGAGATCTTTTTGCTGCTCTCTCTCTCCTCCGTAGTTTTCTTCTCTATAAGTTTTGCTTTTGAGAATTTTAGAGAGAGAGAGAGAGAGAGAAAGAGAAAGAGACAGCGATATGAAAGAATGTGCTTTGCTGTTGCAACAGCGTGTGAATATTCAGTGACAGAGCGTGAAGGGAGGTTTCTTTTCTTCAATTCAAACCTTCTTCTGTTACAGTATCTATTTTTAATAGACTAATAAATTCTATCGTTTCTTTTCTTCAAACAAGGACTTCTATTCTCGCTTTCAAGTTTGAACTTTTAAAAAAGCTAAAAGCTAACAATAGCCCACTAAGATTAAAGTCCCGGGGGTCATTTATCCAAATTGATACTCCCTTCCGTTCACAATAAGTGTCCAATTTATTTTTAGCATGCCCATTAAGAAAATACTAAATTCCATACAAAAATACCTACTATGACTAAACTACCCCTAATTAAACATTTAATGTGAGGAGTACGAAAACTTTTTAGGGATATGCACATAGGGGTTATTTTGTAAAAATAAATTGAATTCTTTCTTGATTACATAAATGGACACTTATTTTGAACCAAAATGAAAAAACAAATTGAACACTTATTGTAAACCGGAGGGAGTACTAATTTTGGTACTTATTTATCAAAAAGACAATTGTACCCCTCAAACTTCTTATGATCCACATTACATAAGGGTATTCAAGTAACTAGCTTCAAAAAGAAGGGAAAATCTCACTTTATACCCATTAATTTCAAGGAATTTTTATATTCCTATACACTATATGAAACTATATTACCCTCCCTACTCAAGTTTTACAATAATTACATTTTATATACCCAATTACCATTTATGTACATTTTAAGGGAATTAATGATAATAATTAGTGTCCTAAAATTACTCTAACATATCTTCCACTCTCCCACATTTCTCTCTCCACATCCCACCCCCCTCCCCCACGTATCTTGCACCCACCCACGATTCCACCATTGACAACCCTTAAAAAGCTTTGAAGCTTTGAATTTGAATTTGAGTTTTCAAAAAATATTATTTGTTTGAATGGATGTTGTTGCAAAGAATTGGGAATTCTCTCTACATCTCTCTCTATCTCTCAATCCCTAATTTCAGTAATGTAAAGCAAAGGAAAAGAGAGCAGCAATTCCACCGTTGACAGCCATTAAAAAGCTTTGAGCTTTGAATTCGAATTTGGGTTTTCAAAAATCATTATTTGTTTGGATTGGGTGTTGTTGCAAACAATTTGGAATATGGTTTGGAGTTTATATATCAATTTTGAGGGGTTTTGGTGAAGATTAGACTTGATTTGGCTGAATTTCAGATTGAAAGTCGTCGAAGAAGAAGAAGAAGAAGACATGATATACATTATATTTACGAAATTGTAGTAAAATTGTAGAAAAATTGTATTCTGCTGTTTATATATTTTTCTTTTATTTATTTAACTATTGTATGAAAGTTGAACAACATTGTATTAAAATTGATATTGTAGTTGTATATAACTAAGTAGAAATAATGTATGAAAATTGTAGATAAGTTATATAATATATAATTAGTCATATGAAATTTGTTTTTACTATGTATAAATCAGATACAAAATATACAAAAGATATATTGTATAAATTTTGTATTTAAGTTGTATGTTATTGTAGTTGTATTTAACTGTGTAGAAATAATGTGTGAAAGTTGTAGATAAATTGTATAATATATAATTAGTTGTATAAAATTTATTTTTACTATGTATAAATCAGATACAAAATATACAAAATACTTATTGTATAAAAGACACTCCCACCAGAGAAAAGGATCCCTTCTTTGATTCCAGTTTGCTCGTTAAGGTACTCCACTTTATTGTATAAATAAGGAATTTGATTGAGCTTAAGCTGATTTAATATTACTATTTTTTGGTATTTGTAGTTGGGAAATCTTATGTGATCGGGAATAATGAGGAAGTGCTGTCCGATAGTGAGCGAAGAGTATCAAAAAGCAGTAGAGAAATGTAAGAGAAAGCTTAGAGGACTCATAGCTGAGAAGAATTGTGCTCCTATTATCCTCCCATTGGCGTAAGCACTCTCTCTCTCGCCTTTTTAATTGCTTATTGCTGAGAAGAATTGTGATCAATATCGAATATTATTGAGTTGAATTCAGTATATTTGACTGTAAATATCGAAAGAGAGGACATGTTGTGGTGTTGATAAGTTTATTTTTCTTTAGTAAAAATTATAAGTGTGCATATATCTCTCTGTTTTTAAATGATTAGAAGTGTGTATATATGGAAGCATGTGTGCAATCATAATATTGGATGAATATAGAAACTTATTCGCAACTAAAGCAGCTTCACTTTCCAATTTTGCGATCAAACATGTAATGATGCTGGTAGAACGAAGACTACGAGAATGGAGAAATTTAAAAACAAAGGGCGTACCAATTGACGAGCACTGCCGATGATTGGAGAAAAATAAGGAAAGAGAATAATAGAAAAAAGAAAAAGAAAAATGGTGTAACTAAATCCCTTGATTGAAGGCACAGATAATGGATTTGGGAGCCTTTTAAGGTGGGTTGTATATATTTTGTAAACAAAACTTGTTTATGCCAGGTAATTAGCTAAACATGGACATTAAGGGTAATAAAGTTTCAAATAGTGTATAGGAATGAAAAAATCCCTAATTTCAAACTATTTACCCTTTAATGCCAGGCCCAAACTATTTACTACTCCTACCCATGCTGCCCAAATTATTTACCCAGTTATTTCCCAATAATATGAGGGAGTAATAATTGGAATCACGTGCAGCTTGTCCCCCAGCTCAACTGCTTCTCCAACTCTTACTCCACTCTGCTCTTTTTTCATTTGAAGCAAAAACGGCAATCCCAATTTCAGCTATCAAAATTCTAATCCAAATCTCGTATCATCTCTGTAAAAAGCACACATATGTGACCAAAAACTACTAATCTTCTCTTATTGTTGTATTCTGGGGTTCATCATCAATGGCAATTCGCACTAATACCTTCTTCTTTCTCTTCACCCAAACTGGTTTTTGGAGATTTATTGTACAAAAATTCAAATCCACCATTGAAGGACCTTGAAGCTTGAAACTCATAACTTGGTTTGTTTGAGTTTTGAATTGTTTTGATCCGATCCTATATGGGTTTGTTTGAAAAGTTGATTGGAGGTTGTAGCTAATGTTTTAGTCAATTTGGTGAAGATTTTGTAGTAGATTTTAGAAGTTTGGATTGAAATATAGTTGAACAAAAGAAGAAGACGAATTTGTATTGTATACTCAAATAGTATACAAGTATACCATTTTGGTATACAATTCATTCCAACTATATACCCTATTAGTATAGCTATATACTATATTGGTATCATGTGCTAGTTGAATCATTTTTTGGTTGTATTACCTGTATTTAATTAGTACAATATTGATTTTATTTTAATAATAGTAATATAGTACAATATCTTGAAATACTTTATTATATTAATATGTGGTACACTATTTTTTTTTTCTCTTTATGCATGTGTGTTATGTAATAATAGTATAGTCATATAGTTGCCGGGAATTAACCAGTAAAACTGTATACCATGTTGGTATAGTTATATGCCATATTGGTATCATATGGTAGTTTGAACATTTTTTTGGTTGTTTTGGCTGCATTTTTAAGTGAATTCTATTATGAAATTATTTATATGAACGTGATTTGCAGTGCTGGAATTTTTTTTTGCTGATGGATATAGATTATATGTATTATGTAATAGTTTTTATAATTATAGGCAATTGTTGGAACGACCCATACAACTATATACCCTGTTAGTATATGGAATGAGCAAGTTGCTTTGCGAATATTTAGCTTTCAATGCGAGCATGTAATTTTCTCATACTTTTATTGTATCCTTTAATGTTTTGGTACAGTAGTATAGTCACAGATAGTTGTAGCAATATTCTAGAGCAACCATAAACTCTGTTGGTATACATGTATACCATATTGGTATCATATGGTACTAGAAGTCTTTTTTTCTACTTATATTTTTATTGCATTTTCCAATATTTTATTATCATTTCGATTCTAACTAGTATATATGGAGATTTAGTGGCCGTACATTATATTTTCTTGCTCCATCACTGGTTGGTGTTACTGTTAATGGTAGAGTATGTACTGATATTTGTAGGGAAGGAGATCAAGGTTTGCATGAAAATCACGTAGAATTAGAAAAGGAACAAGAAACAAAGAAAAAAATAAAAAAAAAATAAAGAAGGAGTCAAATTTGAGTGTGAAATAAGTTATGGTAAAAATAACAATAATACGATTTGGGCAAAAATAAATGAATAAAAAGAGAAAAAGAAAAAAAAGAAGGAAGAAAATGAGAAAAAAGAAAAGGATAAAAGAAAGAAAAAAAGAAAAGAAGCATAGAAATAAAAAAGAATTGGAGAATAAAGAAAAAATTTCCCACAAAAACTACTATGAGTAGGAAATGTAATTAGTTTATGGGTAGAAAAATAAATCGGTAGACAAGGGTAAATAATTTTATTTTTGTAGGTAACTGTGTCAAAATCCCAAAAAAAAAGAATACAAAGTGGGCCTTAGCCCACTAAAACGTGAATAGCAACGGACAAAAAATAAACAAAATAAAAGGGATTAGGGTCCTTAATCTTTTAGGAGTGAAATTATTGAACCAAAAATTTGGAATACTTCAACAGAGCTTTAGAGCTCCTGCGAAACAGAGGCAACCAAGAATTTTGTGCAATAGGAATTTTTCTTTTATCAAACAAGCATTCTAAGCATACTTAACCAATTGAAATAGAGAGGCAAGAAGCTCTTATTGTTTCAGATCTCTTTCAGCTAAGGAGGGTAAGTTCTTGATAATGTTCTTGCTCTTGTTCTCAGATTTATGAACATCGAATTGGGTACTGAAAGATTAAATAGCTATGAGAATCGTTATGTAAAATTAATATATTTTCTGGTTTTGGTTCATTGCTTAGAGTAGAAAAGAATCATATGTGAAGAAGAAGAAAAACAGTTTAGTTATTGTTTTTACTTAAATGGGTATATATGTTAATCTTTATTAGATTTGAGATAAATTACTATATTAAGATTTAGTTTGGCATATCACTATAATGGAAAGAAACAAGAAACTTAAGGTATTCTTTTTGTTTAGCACAATCATGAATTTCCTATGAATATTGAAAAACAATATATTCTATTAGTTTATACCAAGAACTCTAATATACAGGTTAGCAATTGTCACGACCCCAGTTCGCCCTCCGTGAACATGTCGTGATGGCAGCTAGTCCCTACGACTAGGTAAGCCTAACAATGCTGAAAAACAACATAACTTGTGGAATAATTAATTAAAACTGAGCAACTAAAAGAAAACTGTATATAAATGCCGCTCGGCATATACGACTCAAAAATGCGGAAGTCTACAATACCATCCCAAAACCCGGAAACTCACGGGAACACAAGCTAGAAGAAGTACTGTAAATGCTCTAATCTCCAGAATGTCAACATCAAGGATACGATAGAAGGCTAACTACTACAGATAGAGTAAAGAAGGAGACTCTTCGGTCTGCGGACGCGGCAGATGTACCTCGAAGTCTCCGTAGCTCTCCCTGCCTCAAGGATAGTGCGCCTGGATGGAGGTACCTGGATCTGCACATGAAAAACATGCGCAGAAAGGGCATGAGTACACCACAGCGGTACTCAATAAGTGCCAAGCCTAACCTCGGTTGGGTAGTGACGAGGAAGGTCAGGGCCCTACTGAGGTAAAAATATAATAATAAGCCTAGCAACAGTATGAAGTAAATAGAAATAATGAATAAAACTATGAAGTAAGACAACTTATACGAAGCAACAATAGCACGCAGAGAATAAGGTAACACAGAGTGAAACAGCTCAATATCAGTACCAACAACGAGGATCTCCCAGGATACCGTCCTGTAGTCCATTTCATCAACTGTCCGAGGAGCTCCCGGGATACCGTCCCGTAGTCCATCATATGAGTATATCCGAAGGATCTCCCGGGATACCGTCCCGTAGTCCAACTATCAATGTGCGGGGGATCTACCGGGAATCTAACCCGTAGTCCCAAAGTAAACAAATAAGGGGGGAGCTACCGGAATCCCACATCTGTAGTCCCAATGTAAATGCGCAACCACAACCAGAAGATATTCAGAAATGAAGTACAAAAAATACAAGCAACAGGTAGTACTAGCCTAACATGCTTCACGTAGTACAGTCAAGGCAACTTAAGCAAATAGGCAATTTAAATCAACTAAACATGCTTTTCTAATCTAACACAGGTTATAATTGCAAGTAGAATAACGCAAATACGAAAGAAACTCAGTCTCAATATCTTAATCAAAAACGGGGTTTTCAACAATTAGCTCAAGTACGCGCTCGTCACCTCACGTACAAGGCATTCAATTACCAAATATCATATCCTAAGGGTGAAGGTCCCCCATACAAGGTTAGACAAGCCACTTATCTCAATCCGGCTCCAAAATCAACTCGAAACCACACCTTTGCCATGAGTATCGGACTCCAAATGGCCCAAATCTATTCAATTCAATTACATATCGTAAATAACATCTCAAGCAACTGATTCTACTATTTAATTTAAAGCTAAGACGCGAATTTAGGTAAAATGACCAAAATGCCCCTTAGGCCAACGTCTCGGAATCAGATAAATTTTACATTTTCAGAACCCTCGTACTCTCACGAGTCTACCCATATAAAAATCTCTCAAATCGGAGCTCAAACACCCACTCAAAACTCAATAACTTGGTCTATGAAGTTTTACCCATTTTTCATTCAAAAATCTGAAATTAAGGAGGAATTCGTGATTAGATTAGTGGGTTTTAAGCATAAGGGGGTAGAGAATTGTTACCCAGTAGTTGCCCTCGAAAAACCTTCGAAATTTCTCCCAAATCCGAGCTCCCAAGCTTGTGTTTTGATAAAAATGGCAAACCCTCGATTTTGAAATGTTTATAACTGCCCAGGCCCGTTATGCATCGCGAACGCGAAAGTAAGGTCGCGTTCGCGGAGAAGAAAAATTTAAGCTTCCAAAAATGCCCTTCGCGATCGCGAGGGGGAGGACGCGAATGCGAAGGCCTGGGATCACGAAGCTACGCGAACGCGACGTCTGGAACGCGAACGCGATGAAGAAAATAGCGAGGTCCAGAAGTTACCTTACGCGAACGCGTGAGAGCGTTCGCGAACGCGAAGAACGGACTAGCATAGCTACGCGAATGCGAGGGTTTTTATGCGAACGCGAAGAGGAAGTTGGTCCTCCTCCAGAATTACTCTATGCGAACGCGTGGAGGAGGACGCGAACGCAAAGAAGGAAATGGAACCTGCAACTGCTGTAGGATTTCTGCAGCTTTTTCAAACTCCAAAATGCTCCGTTGAGCATCCGAAACACACCCGAGGCCCCCGGGACCTCAACCAAACCTACAGACATATCCCATAACATCATTCAAACTCGTACCAATCCTTAAACCACCTAAAACAACGCCGGGAACCCGAATTAATCATGGATTTGAGCCTAAGAACTTCGTTTTTCATCAAAATACACTTTCGATCAAAAACCTAACCAAAACACGTCCGAATGACTTGAAATTTTGCACACACATCCCAAATGACATTCCGGAATTCCATTCCGACCCTCAGATCAAAAACTCACTATCGGACCGGAAACTTCAAAAATTCAAACTTCGGCATTTCAAGCCTAAATTAGCTGCGGACCTCCAAAATACATTCCGAACATGCACCCAACCCCGAAATTACCTAACGGAGCTAATGGAACCATCAAATTTCCATTCCGAGACCGTCTTCACACTGTTCCGACTACGGACCACTTTCCAACACTTAAGCTCTCATTTAGGGACTAAGTGTCCCAAAACTCTCCGAAACCCAACACCGAACGTCCCGGCAAACCAAAATAGCAGAAATGAACTTAGGGGAAGCAGTTAATAGGGGATCGGGGCGTTAATTCTTAAGACGACCGGCCGGGTCGTCACATCCTCCTACACTTAAACATTCGTTCGTCCTCGAACGAGCATAGAGAACATACCTGAAGTAGTGAAAAGATGAGAGTACCGGTTGCGCATATCCCGCTCGGTCTCCCACGTCGCCTCCTCGGCCGGTGTCGACGCCCCCTTTTTCCCCAGAAATCGGGTTTACGACATTTTTTGGAAAAGACAACTCTATTCCCGTTTGGGAATTGGGTTTTGGAAATTGAAGAGTCACCACCTAATGATTATAGTGCATTAGGACACTTTAAAAGAATTTGAGATGAAGAACCAGAGTTTGGGTAAGGGGTAGAAATTAACTCGAGGGGAAGGTGTTAGGCACCCCTCAAGATCCACTAGTGTGGTTACCGGCCATGTTACAATTGTGACTTTAAGTAACAAGTAAGCAGATAGAGGTCTCAAATAGAAGGGGATTGACACATAATGTTGCAAGTGAATTGAAAGTTTGGAGAAAAATAAAGAAAGCAGAAATTTTGAGGAAATGGTTTAAACAATTCTGAAAATAAACATAAACAAGTAAAGGGAAATGGGGTCCTAGGTTTATAAATAATATGGATCACCCCACACAACACCCGGTAACCGTTTATACACGTGGTGCTATCGCGTGGTCATCATATCCATATCTACCCTTCCCACCCCATTAAGGTATTAAAGCGCGGAATGTCTCGTTACTTATTGCATGCTAGTACCCGTCCCAATCCTATCAGTCCCGGAGGCATTTGGACTAACTAGTCCTAATGGGAGAGGGGTTTGGGGCCTTTTGGAGAGTTTTCAAAGGACAAAATACTAAGGCGTCAATCAAAACACATAATGCAAGTAAAGGGGAAAGCAAATAAGCAAGTAGGGCTCACGTAAGCCTCCTAAAAGCAGATAAAGCCATAGAGTTTAGCATGTCTTGCACGTACTGGTTTAGTCTTAAATTAAATTAAAGCGATGAGCGGACTGGTTCAACACATATTTTTAGATAGGAAGTCTGCATTAGGCTTACTCGAATGCAGTTGTTTAAGACATGATCCAGTTGATTAGTTAACCCTTTTTTGTCTATGTGTTGGATAGAACTACTGATTTTAAAACACAAGCTGATTTTAAAAGAAAATTTCAGAGTAACAAAAAGTTTCAGAAAAGGGTACGTGGTTTAACAACTAACGAGTCTGTCCAGAATGCAAATCGGTTGGGAAATGTTTACCAGAGTTCATGCGAGTAGGTTTAGAAAGAAAAGTCGTTTGTTTTAGTAAAATCAACACTAGATCGGANNTTAAGGAAGAATTTGAGATGAAGAACCAGAGTTTGGGTAAGGGCTAGAAATTATCTCGAGGGGAAGGTGTTAGGCACCCCTCAAGATCCACTAGTGTGGTTCCCAGCCATGTTACAATTGTAACTTTAAATAACAAGTAAGCAGATAGAGGTCTCAAATAGAAGGGGATTGACACATAATGTTGCAAGTGAATTGAAAGTTTGGAGAAAAATAAAGAAAGCAGAAATTTTGAGGAAATGATTTAAACAATTCTGAAAATAAACATAAACAAGTAAAGGGAAAGGGGGTCCTAGGTTTATAAATAATATGGATCACATCAATGCAATACCCGACAATCACTCCTCAAAAGAGGGGCTGCACGTGGTATTAGCGCACCGGTCATCATGTCCATATCTACCCTTCCCCCCCCCCCCATCNATACTTTCAAACCAAGCCACAATCGAAAGAACCTTAACCTTATGAGTACAGAGAACTCGAATATTTTTTAAAGAAAATCTGAGTGTATTTTGAGAGAAGAAGTGAGGACTTGTTCATGTTCCCTTTTCTTGAAAGGGAAGAAGTACAGGTATTTATAGCTTTGAAAATGAGTAGAAAACAAGGTAACAAATACAATTTCAACACAAACATGGAAATAATCACAGTCAAAATCAATTAACACAGGTTTCCCCTTTAATCAAGGGATTACAGCTCAACGAGCACCTAACAGGATTAATATAAGGAAAGAAAATCAATTTGTAAGCAGAATGATTGTTGCCATAAAAGGAGCGGTAAAACCATATAATAGGGGATTAAGTCTAAATACAGGAGTGTACTTATTTTGGAAAGGATCTGGTAAAGCCAAACAAAGAAGGAGAATCAATGAACCCTTAACGGGCGAGTAAAAAATCAGAACTGCACAAGGAAAAGTTTTGAAAATCAATCACGAATTTGAAAATCGATCACAGAAGGGACTCGGTATATAAATGAGGTGCACAAGTAATAGACATGTGAGGCCAAGCTATGGCAAGGAGAGGTAGTATACAGTAATAGCATGATAGTCATGTAGGTCAAATTTCGTTGGCTTAGTAAGAGAGAAAAGATCAGAAGCATGCAAAAGGTTAGGTGAAAACCTTTTTGAAAACATAATCGAGTTTGACAGATAGTAAGAAAGCAGAATCAAAAGAATCACACAAAGAGATGCTGAAACCTTCAAATAAAGTAGAACAACTTCAAATAGGAGAATCGCACAAGTAAACTTCAGGAACTTGAGTAAACCCCGAAGAAACTAGGGTTTTTCGAAATCAATCGAGTGTAGAGGCGATAAATAAGTAAAACAAACAAACAGTCTCAGAAGCTCGAATAAACCCCCAAAATTAGGGTTTTCGACACTAATCAGGTGCAAACAAAGTAAATCAAACAGATAGACTCAGAAACTCAAATAAATTTCCAAAAATTAGGTTTTCAACAGCAATCAAACTTAGAGATGATAAACAAATGAATCGAACAAAATATTAACAAACAGACTCAGAAACCCTAGTTTGAAATCAAAAGATTTTAAAAAGGAAAATCGGGGAAAACGTTTAAAACATCACATATAGCACAGATCGAGCACAGATCCGAACAAATAAACGAAAAAAGAACCTCGAATAGGCTAGGGTTTTTGAGAACCCTAGAAACGAGAAAGGCTTGGAAGAGACAAGATCAGATCCGGAGTCGATAAGGTCGGAATCAGGCCCAGGAGCCTAAGACACGCCGGAGCAAGCCCGGAGATGGCTGGAAACTTCGAATCGATGAAGGTCTGAGCGAGGACCTTCAAGGTCTGGCACGTGAGAGCAGTAGGGGGTGAGAATAGGTCGTCCATGGTTAGAACAGCCATAGATTCCGGTGGATTTGGGGTTGGAGGTGGTAGAGAGCGATTAGGGTTCCGAGAGAGCTCGAGAGCGTTTGAGAGAAGAGAGGAGTTAGAGGTGGCGCTTCTGAAAGAATGGGGTAGGGTTTAGGGGTCGTTTGGAATTAAAAAGGAAAGAAGAGATCTGGGCCGTTGATCAAAATGATCAATGGCTCAGATTTTAAAAAGAAAACGGGCGGGTTTGGGCGATTAGATCAAGTAATCGGGTTTAAATTGATTTGGGGGTTGGGATTGGGTTGAACTGGGTGCAAATTGGGCTGTAATTGAAATGAAATTGAGGTCAGATTTTAAATAGCCACTTTTCCCCCGTTTTATTTTATAAAAATAGCAATTGTCACACCACTTTTTGTACCCCCGAAATATATGTATGTATGGGTTAAAGAGTTTTTCCAATTAAAGTGACAAAAACTTGAGTAGGGATTATTTTATTGTTCAGAGTCGCCACTTGGAATTGATTTTTTCGGTGTTCCAAGTCACCATTTATTTGAATCCCTAGTCAAAGGAAGGTTTGACTCTATTTTTATCGGTCCACGAAAACAAAGTTTGGATAAGGAATTCTGTTGACCGGGGAGAAGGTATAAGGCATTCCCCGAGTCCCGTGGTTCTAGCACGGTCGCTTTATTGACTTAAACTTGGCTTGAATTAATTTTGGACAAACTGTGATTTATATTATTTTCATGTTGTACCTATCCGCTTTTATCTCTTGATTATTAGAGAAATCAAAGAATGTTTTTGAATAATATAAAAAA
>NW_017674953.1:36819-46431 GCF_001879085.1 Nicotiana attenuata
AGAAAGCAGAATCAAAAGAATCACACAAAGAGATGCTGAAACCTTCAAATAAAGTAGAACAATTTCAAATAGGAGAATCGCACAAGTAAACTTCAGGAACTTGAGTAAACCCCGAAGAAACTAGGGTTTTTCGAAATCAATCGAGTTTAGAGGCGATAAACAAGTAAAACAAACAAACAGTCTCAGAAGCTCGAATAAACCCCCAAAATTAGGGTTTTCGACACTAATCAGGTGCAAACAAAGTAAATCAAACAGATAGACTCAGAAACTCAAACAAATCTCCAAAAATTATGTTTTCAACACCAATCAAACTTAGAGATGATAAACAAATGAATCGAACAAAATATTAACAAACAGACTCAGAAACCCTAGTTTGAAATCAAAAGATTTTAAAAAGGAAAATCGGGGAAAACGTTTAAAACATCACATATAGCACAGATCGAGCACAGATCCGAACAAATAAACGAAAAAGAACCTCGAATAGGCTAGGGTTTCTGAGAACCATAGAAACGAGAAAGGCTTGGAAGAGACAAGATCAGATCCGGAGTCGATAAGGTCGGAATCAGGCTCAGGAGGCTAAGACATGCTGGAGCAAGGCCGGAGATGGCTGGAAACTTCGAATAGATGAAGGTCTGAGCGAGGACCTTCGAGGTCTGACCTCGAACCTTCAGGTATCAAGCACGTGAGAGCAGTAGGGGGTGAGAATAGGTCGTCCATGGTTAGAACAGCCATAGATTGCGGTGGATTTGGGGTTGGAGGTGGCAGAGAGCGATTAGGGTTTCGAGAGAGCTCGAGAGCGTTTGAGAGAAGAGAGGAGTTAGAGGCGGCGCTTCTGAAAGAATGGGGTAGGGTTTAGGGGTCGTTTGGAATTAAAAAGGAAAGAAGAGATCTGGGTTGTTGTTCAAAGTGATCAATGGCTCAGATTTTAAAAAGAAAACGTGCGGGTTTGGGCGATTGGATCAAGTAATCGGGTTTAAATTGATTTGGGGGTTGGGATTGGGTTGAATTGGGGTGCAAATTGGGCTGTAATTGAAATGAAATTGAGGCCAAATTTTAAATAGCCACTTTTCCCCCATTTTATTTTATAAAAATAGCAATGATGGTTATAAAAATAAATTAAAAATACTTAGTAAAAAAATATTACATAAATATTAACTTAAAAATACTGGAACTAATTTTGTAATTGTAAAATGCTATTAATCACAAAACAGGCTATAATTGCAATTATATGCAATTTAGCTTTAAAAATACCAAATAAATTTGTAAAAATATGCAAAAACTACCTTAATTATATTTTGGTGCAAATGTGAGAATAAAAATGAATTATTCGCCAAAGTGATAATTTTGGGAATAATTATTGGATTTTGTTGTATTAAAATAGGCAATGAATTGGTTTAAAAATCATTAAAAATGCCAGAACTCTTGGGTGTGCTTATATATGCACATATATGCTATTTTGGAAGTATTTTGAGTATAAAATTACTAGGGAAAAATTGGGTATCAACAGCTGCCCCTCTTTACACGGGAAGGATGGAAGAGTTGTCGGGTAAAGATATGATGGCCAATTTTGACCGGAAGCGGCGATTTGAAAAGAATTTGACCGAGCTCTGGTTTTCGAGCTGCCTACATATCCCTGGTTTTCCAGGAATCAGGCCGTATGTAGTTCAGGAACCATTGACGGAGCATGCCGATGGAGATTCGAAAGAGATATACACGATGTTTAGGGTGGAAAGAAGTATTTGAAGTTTGATCAGCTGTGGGATCCAGAGCGGGATCGCTCCTGCTGAGGCAGCCGTTGCTGGCCGGTGTACCTGCAAGTGAGCAATACGGGCGTATATCGTGCATAAACTTAAACGTGATGCAAGTTCCCATTGGACCATGAATGCTGTCTTCGGACGGTTAGGATGACGTCCTCGGACCATGATGTCCTGGGCCATGAAGCGCAAAATTAAAGGATTCGCAGGCTATGAAATGATGTTCTCGGGCTATGATAATGATGCCTCCGAACCATGGTGCCTTTGAATAATGCAGTGCAGGATATAAAGTTGGGTCCTCGGGCCATGACATGGTGTTCTCGGGCTATGAAGATGATGCCTCCGAACAATGACACCCTCGGATGGTTTGGCGGTGTTTCAGCCCATGAAATGCAAGATTTGGCGGTATTTCAGCCCATGAAATGCAAGATTTTGCGGTATTTCAGCCCATGAAATGCAAGATTTGGCGGTATTTCAGCCGGTGTAGAAAAATGTAAATGGCGATATTTCAACCGACAGAAATTTAAATAAAACAACAATGTTTCAGCTGATGTAAAAAATGTAAATGGCGATATTTCAGCCGACAGAAGTTAAAAATAAGCAGGCGATGTTTCAGCCGATGTAAAAAATGTAAATGGCGATATTTCAGCCGACAGAAGTTAAAAATAAGCAGGCGATGTTTCAGCCGATGGGGATTTAAACAAAAATTGGCGGTGTTTTAGCCATGCAAGATTTGTATGAAGATGGCGGTATTTCAGCCGATGCAAATAGAGGTGGCGATATTTCAGCCATGCAGATGGAGACAACGCTTAGTCTCGAAAGGCAGAAAGGTAGCCTTATGCAATGCAAGAAAATGCAGGATGGAGACTGTGCTTAGTCTCGAAGGGCAGAAAGGTAGCCTTATGCACTGCAGATAATGCAGATGGAAACAGTGCTTAGTCTCGAAAGGCAGAAAGGTAGCCTTATGCAATGCAAGAAAATGCAGGATGGAGACAGTGCTTAGTCTCGAAAGGCGGAAAGGTAGCCTTATGCAGTGCAGATAATGCAGATGGAGACAGTGCTTACTCTCGAAAGGCAGAAAGGTAGCCTTATGCAATGCAAGAAAATGCAGGATGGAGACAGTGCTTAGTCTCGAAAGGCAGAAAGGTAGCCTTATGCAATGCGAGAATGTAAAAGGACGAGTAGTAGTGAGACTTCTTAGCTGATAGCTGATATCGTAACTGCTGGGGAGGTTGTGTATGGATAGCAATTACGAACAAGTGATGATTCTGAGAGGTTGCGTTCTTGAGAAAGTATGCGTGCATAAATATACCTGACGATATTGTTAGTCTGGTGCCTGCATCCAAAGAAAAATCGTGAGTTTTGTAAGGGGGAAAGGCTAGTTCGTTTTCCCCTGGCTTCCGGCGTTGCGTATCATTGGGGTAGCGTTGCTAAACAGCAGCAATTCGAACAATAGTTATGCATGATTTAGTAAATATAACGTAAGTAGAAAATAGTTTTCTTTAGATGAACCAACGACTGCGACGTGGTTCAAGACATTGTAACCTTTCTTGCTCCGGAATTTTGAGGGTCCTCCTCAAAATTCTGCCCCAGTTTCTGACGGCCGCGCTGAACGGCTAAAAAAAAAAAAATCAACTTCGGAATTTTGAGGTTCCTCCTCGAAATTCTGCCCCAGTTTACTGCGATGAATGGCTGAAAACTAACTTTGGAATTTTGAGGGTCCTCCTCAAAATTCTTCCCCAGTTCCAATAGCAGGGAGGAAAAATGGAATTTTTTTTAAATTGTGACCGAACCCATAGGCTGCCTACGTATCCCCTCTTAAACGGGAATCAGGTCAGGCGTAGTTCAAATTACATCATCATAAGAAATCATGAGTGGTTACACATAGTATCGTTTCACTGCATCTGAATTGATTGGCTTTGGCCAAACTTCTCCGTCCATTTCTGCAAGAATAAGGGCTCCTCCAGTTAGAACCCGGTGAACCATGTACGGACCTTGCCAGTTGGGAGAGAATTTCCCCTTGGCTTCATCTTGATGTGGGAATATTTTCTTCAACACCAGCTGCCCCGGTGTAAACTTCCTTGGCTTAACTCTTTTGTTGAAGGCTCTGGACATTCTGTTCTGATACAACTGACCATGGCAAACTACATTCATCCTTTTCCCATCTATAAGGGCTAACTGCTCGTAGCGACCTTTTACCCATTCTGCGTCGTCCAACTCTGCTTCTTGTATGATCCTCAAAGAGGGAATCTCTACCTCGGCGGGGATGACCGCCTCTGTACCATAAACCAGCATGTAGGGAGTTGCTCCGGTCGATGTGCGGACCGTGGTGCGGTATCCCAGTAGGGCGAATGATAATTTCTCATGCCATTGTTTGTGACTTTCGACCATCTTCCTTAATATCTTCTTGATATTCTTGTTGGCTGCCTCTACAGCTCCATTTATCTGAGGCCTGTAGGCTGTAGAATTCTTGTGTTTGATCTTGAATGACTCGCACATGGCTTTCATCAAGTCGCTGTTGAGATTGGAACCATTGTCAGTGATGATTGATTCTGGAATCCCGAATCGGCAAACAATACGGTCACGGACGAAATCTGCCACAACTTTCTTAGTCACTGCCCTGTATGACGCTGCTTCAACCCATTTGGTAAAATAATCAATTGACACCAGGATAAACCTGTGCCCGTTTGATGCGGCAGGCTCAATAGGTCCAATAACATCCATTCCCCAGGCGGCGAATGGCCACGGTGAGCTTGTTGCAGTAAGCTCGTTTGGAGGCACTTTTATCATGTCTGCATGTATCTGACAGCGATGGCATTTGCGAACATACTGGACACAGTCTGTTTCCATAGTCATCCAAAAATATCCTGCTCGGAGTATCTTCTTTGCTAGGACAAAGCCATTCATGTGTGGCCCGCAGGTCCCTGCGTGCACTTCGTCCAATAGTTTGGATGCTTCTTTTGCTTCGACACACCTTAGTAAACCCAAATCGGGAGTCCTCCTATACAGGATTCCCCCATTGTGAAAGAAGTTGTTGGATAATCTCCGAAGTGTGCGCTTCTGAGTGGCGTTGGCAAGCTATGGATATTCTCCTGTTGTCAAGTACTCCTTGATGTCATGGATCCTCAACGTGAGCACAATAAGCTGGCTGATCATAGATCTTTACTGGGATGGGATCAATGAAATTTGTGTCTGGATGCTGGATCATGGATGATAAAGTAGCTAGTGCGTTAGCGAACTCGTTTTGGACCCTGGGGACATGTTGAAATTCCATTTTTGTGAATCTTTTCCTTAACTCCTGTATGTGATGCAAGTAGGGGAGGATCTTGGAGTTCTTGGTTGCCCATTCTTCTCGAACCTGATATATGAGCAAGTCTAAATCCCCGATCACTAGCAGCTCCTGAATGTTCATGTCAATGGCCATCTTGAGCCCCAGGATGCAGGCTTCGTATTCGGCCATGTTGTTGGTGCAAGGGAATCTGAGCTTGGCGGATACCGGGTAGTGCTGGCCGGTTTCCGATACTAGGACTGCTCCTATGCAAACTCCTTTGAAATTTGCAGCTCCGTCGAAAAACAACCTCCAACCCTCGTAGGATTCTGCAATATCTTCTCCTACAAAGGACACTTCTTCATCAGGAAAATACGTTTTCAGGGGTTCGTATTCTCCGCCGACAGGATTCTCAGCAAGGTAGTCTGCTATGGCTTGGCCCTTGATCGCTTTCTGAGTTACGTAAACAATGTCGAATTCACTTAGCAGGATTTGCCACTTGGCGAGCTTGCCAGTGGGCATGGGCTTCTGGAAGATATACTTCAGCGGGTCCATCCTTGATATGAGATAAGTAGTGTAGGCACAGAAATAATGCCTCAATTTCTGAGCTACCTAAGTCAGAGCACAACAGGTGCACTCCAATAAAGAATACCGGGCCTTGTATGGGGTGAACTTCTTACTGAGATAGTAGATGGCTTGCTCCTTTCTCCCCGTTTCATCATGTTGTCCCAGAACACAACCGAACGCTCCATCCAAAACCGCAAGATAAAGCAATAGAGGCTTCCCTGGCTCGGGCGGAACCAAGACTGGCGGCGTTGACAGGTATTCCTTGATTCTGTCAAAGGCTTTCTGACAATAGTCAGTCCACTTAGTAGCAGCGTCTTTCTTCAACATCTTAAAGATGGGTTCACAAATGACTGTGGACTGAGCTATGAACCGGCTGATATAGTTGAGCCTCCCCAGGAAACTCATTACGTCCTTCTTGTTCTTTGGCGGTGGCAATTCTTGAATGGCTTTGACCTTTGACGGGTCCAATTCTATTCCTCGATGACTCACGATGAAACCTAGTAATTTTCCAGCAGGAACCCCGAATGCACACTTGGCGGGATTCAGTTTCAGATTGTACTTCCTCAATCTGTTGAAGAACTTTCTCAGGTCTTCCATATGATCAGTGGCTTTCTTGGATTTGATGATGACATCGTCCACATATACTTCAATCTCCTTGTGTATCATGTCGTGAAAGATAGTAGTCATGGCTCTCATATAGGTGGCGCCAGCATTCTTCAACCCGAATGGCATCATTTTGTAACAATACATTCCCCACGCGTGATGAAAGCCGTTTTCTCTGCATCTTCCTCATCCATCCATATCTGATGATATCCGGCGAAACAATCAACAAAGGACTGCAACTCATGCTTGGCGCAGTTGTCGATAAGAATGTGTATGTTCGGCAAGGGGAAGTCATCTTTGGGACTGGCCCGGTTAAGATCCAGGTAGTCGACACAAACTCTAACTTTCCTATCTTTCTTTGGTACTGGCACGATGTTGGCTAACCATGTCGGATACTCTACCACTCTGAGAACCTTAGCTTTGACTTGCTTAGTAACCTCTTCTTTGATTTTCAAACTCATGTCGGGTTTGAATTTCCTGAGCTTCTGTTTTCCCTGCGGACAAGCTGGATCTGTTGGCAGTTTGTGAGCTACAATGGACGTGCTGAGACCAGCCATATCATCATACGACCAGGCAAATATGTCCTCATATTCCTTTAAAAATTCTGTGTATTCTTCCTTTTCTGATGGTGACAGGTGAACACTGATGCGAGTTTCTTTGACATTTTCTGTATCTCCCAAATTAACGACCTCAGTTTCTTCCAGGTTAGACTTAGGTCTATTCTCAAAATTCTCAACCTCTCTGACGACCTCTTCTGGTATATCATCCTCTTCTGAATCTATATCCTTTTGCTGCGTTGTTTCGTTGCAAGTCACAATCGTTGGTTCATCATCAAAGTAAGTAATAGTAATGCTGTGTGAAAATAGAGTTTATGATAGAGAAAATAATAAGAGCGAGATATATGATAAACTGAAATGCTTTGACTAAATTCATGATTGTTTGGAACATCGGAGCTCCTTTCAAAATTAAAGACAATGCGGAAAAAAATCAGCTAGTAAAAAGTAAAATGAGATGCATGGTGCTTTTGTTTAGCCTTGCTACCCCGAAGCTTTTCGGGCCCTAACGGTTCTAATTGACCAATTGCTGAGGCGGTCTCCTCGGTTCACCGCTTGTATGGAAGGGCCTTCCTCCCCTTCCTCCTCGAAAAGAACACAACAATCCATATCATCATCCTCCAGAAACAGATTCTTCATGGCTGCCAATGCTTCATCTTCTTCTGACCCATATATAGTATCTGCCGGTTGGAAGGTCTGCTCTAGGCTTGGTATCGGAAGCTCCAATGGATAGTAGGGGCCACACCATGGTGGCGACCAGTTTTGGAGTTCTTCCCAAGGATAACCGTACCCTAAGCCAAATGTAGTACCATGCTTCTTTAGTTTGATGGGCTTAGTGATCCCCTGGAGGTTTTTGCCGAGTCCCTTTCCAGGCTCGTACCCACACCACTTCAGGATACTTTCAATCTTATTATCCCACCACTTATCCTTGTCTACAGCGTTGACCCTTTCAATGTGGTGGTATGTTCTCCGCCTATTCTCCTTCTGCCTCCAATTATTGGGATGGTCTGGCGACTATATATGGGGTTACTACCATCGCCATGAATAATCACCTCCTTGTGATTCCATTCGAATTTCACTGCCTGATGCAGGGTCGATGCTATGGCTCCCGCGGCGTGGATCCAGGGCCGTCCTAACAGCAAGTTGTAGGATGCCGGGACGTCTATCACTTGATAGTCAACGTCGAACCATGTTGGCCCCATTTGCAAGCATAGGCTGATTTCTCCAATAGTAGCCCTTTGTGACCCATCGAAGGCCTTGACATTGATAGCCCCATCTTTGATTTCGTGCAGGCTTTTTCCCAAGGTTCTGAGAGTTATCAGCGGACAGATGTTGAGGCTGGATCCTCCATCGATCAGGACTCTAGTGATGAAATAATCCTCGAATTGCACGGTGATGTGCAATGCCTTGTTGTGGCTCAGTCCTTCCGGTGGCAGCTCATCTTCGTGGAAGGTGATTTTATGGCTTTCCAGCACTTGTCCTACCATATTTGCCATTTCGCCTCCAGTTATGTTGCTGGGCACATAAGCTTCGCTTAGTATCTTCATTAAGGCATTCTTGTGAGCGTCAGAGCTCTATAGAAGAGCTAGGATGGAGATATGTGCTGGTGTTTTGTTTAATTGCTAAACCGAGTACTTCTTAGCTTGTATTTTCCTCCAAAGATCGTCGGGCCCAGTTTCAATAGGCCGTCCCGAGGCTTGCTTACTGGACTCAGCTAAGTGTTCTGGGGTATAAATCCTCCCTGTTCTGGAGATTCCTTGTGTAGCAATTGTTTCTCCTGTCTTGGTCTTTCCTTTCCTCCTAGCTTCGGCAGTGTAATCCCATGGTATGGCATTTGAGTGGAATGGTATTATGTCTGACATTGCCACAGGAATAGGTACCCTTGGGGGTAACATAGCAACTTCAAAGGGTGCAGGTGCTTTTGGAACTCCAAATTCAACCTCAATTGGCCCGGACGCCTTTGCAGAAGGAGGCGCTTCAAATTCGAGAGGTATAGACATGTTTACTTCATCGTCCCTGGAGGGCTGATTCTGCACAACAATTGGGCTAAGTGTAACTGCTGGTTTCTTTGGTTTACCACCTTCAGTAATCAAACCTATCGACCCTTTGGGGTCCCAATCATCTTCGATCTCGATCATGTGAATGTTCCCACCTTTGTGGTCAGACAGAGGGTTGTTGCGAACATTAGGAGCAGGCTCCTTTGCTACGATGACCTTATTGTTGATCAGGGTTTGAATCTTGTCCTTCAATGAGCGGCACTCGTCGAGGGTGTGTCCCTTCATGCCGGAATAGTACGCACAGGTCTTATTAGGGTTGACCCACTGGGAAGGATTCTCTGGAGTTATGGCTGGGATAGGGGTGACGTAACCAGCAATTTTAAGTCTCTCGTACAGCTGATCAATTGGTTCAGCGATGGCTGTGTATTGTCTGGGAGGTCTGCGGTCGAAATTTGGCCTAGGTCTGGGGAAATTTTGGCGGGTGGGAGGTGATTGGTAATGAGAGGGTTGAGCATTATAAGCTTGGTAGACAGGTGCTGGTTGAGAGTATCTGGGTGAGGTGGGTTGATATGTGAGAGGTGGAGATGATTGGTAGACGGGAGGTGGATTTGGATAGGAGGGTGCGGGTGCTTGGTAATTCGGGATAGGCTGATATGTAAGTGGAGGTGATGGGTAGGTGTGGTATTTTAGTGGTGATTTGGCTGCTTGTGCGACCATTACGGCACTCATATCTTTCTTCTTGGACGTGCCACCAGACTGTAAAGTCTTATTGGTGGCCTGTAATGCTTCAAGATTAGTAACCATACCATTCTTAATGCCTTCTTCGATTCTTTCTCCCAGTTTGATGATATCAGAGAACTTCTGACCCT
>NW_017674953.1:46456-54844 GCF_001879085.1 Nicotiana attenuata
TTACCTCTTGTTCTCAATATCATGTTTAATTTTCGCTTACTAATTTTCCCTGACAACTTCTCCCTTTCATCCAAGCTACTAAAAGTCTAGTGATAGGGCGTACATAGTGCCTATATCCATTTATCCATATCATTGTCCTTTTTATGAAGAGAGATTATATCAATACTCACCCTTCCCACCTATTAAGTATTAAAGCCGTGGAATGTCTCTTACTTATTGCATGCTAGTACCCGTGCACCAATCCTATCCAGATCCCGGCAGAGCATATTGGCACTAACTAGCCTAATGGGAGGGGGTATTGGGCCTTTTGGAGACGTTTTCAAAGGACAACTACGTAAGGCGATCAGATCAAAACACAGTAATGCAAGTTAAGAGGAACAGAAATAAGCAACTAGGGCTCACGTAAGCCTCCTAAAATCAGATAAATCCATAGAGTTTCAGCATGTTCTGACTGTACTGGTTAGTCTTAAATTAAATTACACGATGAGCGGGACTGTTCAACACATCGATTTTTAAGATAGGAAGTCTGCATTAGGTACTTCGAATGCAGTTGTATTAAAGACATGATCCAGTTGTAGTTAACCTTTTTTTTGTCTATGATGTTGGATAGAAAACTATGATTTAACAACACAAGCTAATTTTAAAGAGAAACTTCAGAGTAACAAAAAGTTTCAGAAAAGAGCGACGTGGTTTTAACAGCTAAACGAGTTCCAGAATGCAAGATCGTGCGAAATAGTTTACCAGAAGTTCATTCCGAGTAGGTGTTGATCCAAAGGAAAAGTCGTTGGTTTCAGTTAAAATCAACACCTGTTTTGAAAAGTGAGGACACATTTTGGTTATCAAATCTAAGGCCATACTTTCAGCTATACGTGATACTCTTTTAAAATTACTAAATGGAAGCCCTTTAAATCAAGAGTATCTACATATGCCACTTTATAGTAAACCTATCTGTTTGCCTAATGATGCTTTATTTGCAGAGATGCAAACCCTATAGGCATGGTAATTACATCGTAAGTTGCAAGTGTGAGAAGTTAAATCCATAGACATGCTTTCTTACGTATGAAATTCACAAATAGAGAGAAATCCTATAGCATATTTTCTACCTTTGTGCAAAAAGTAACCCTCCCTTTTTCACTTAAATCCCCATGAGTTTATACTAATCATTACAGACCAGTAGAAACAAAACTGAACATTAATGCAATCAGAAGTCATCAAGCTAATAACCGGCAACCTTCCAATCAGACTTAGTATCTAATATAATAGAAGACTTGAGCACACTTTCGAGATCAAGTTTCCAAAGCCTTCTCTTAAATCTAGGTGTTCAAAGAATTCCAAGGAGTTCAGAACCCCAAAGCAGTGCATTCACCCAAGATAATTAATCAGAATGAGTTATGTGCAGTGTGGAAGAGCCACCCTCAGGTGTCCAAGTTTAGAGGGAGCATCAGGGGTCCCAAAGCAAGGCTCCCAGCAGAGGGGTTCCAGACTTAAATTCAAGATGAGTGCAAGTGCAAATAGAGAGGGGGGGGGGAGAGAAATCGCAAGGCAGGCTGGTGAGTCACTTACCTAACGATGAGGTCAGGCCTGGCACACCCCTAACCAGCACTTTGTTCAGCCTAGCAAATAAGAGCAAGACTCTGTTGAGGTCAGACTATTGGTCTAACAGTGATTAGGCACATGCCAGACAAAGGTTTAAGCTAAAAGATACATATAAAGGTGAAAGGGAATTGAGAATTGAAGAGTTAGGAACTCAGGAGTCCAGTCATACACTAATGACAACAATGTCCAAGTGTTGTCATGTTGTGAACCATAATCAACAACAAAAGGATTGGGTATAGGGATTCCATGTAAGCAAGCCAAAAGACAAAAGCGCAAATTTGCAAATTTACATTATGGAAGCAAGTAAACCAATAAGAATGAACTGGAGAATCAAACACACATAAGGTAATGGCAGAAATTAAACAAAAGTGAACATACACTCTGCAAAGAAGCAAGCAAAGAGACCAGCAGGATACTTTCAACCATAGCCGACAATCAAAAGAACCTTAAGCTTATGAGAGTACAGAGAACGGCGAATATTTCTTTTAAAGAAATCTTTGTGTATTTTGAGAAAAAGACAGTAATGACTTGTTTCATGTTCCACGCTCCTGAAAGGAAGAATTGCAAGGGTATCTTATAAGTTTTGAAAACGAGTAGAAAAACAAGTAACAAAACATTTCAACACCAAACATAGAAATAATCACAGTCAAAATCAATTAACACAGGTCTTTCCCTTTAATCAAAGGATTACTGCTCAACGGCACTTAGACAATGGATTAAATAAGGAAAGACAAATTAATTTGTAAGCAGACATGATTTGCCATAAACGGAGCGGTAAAACCATATAGTAGGCGGATTTAGTCTAAATACAGGAGTGTACTTATTTTGGAAAGGATCTGGTAAGGCAACACAAAAGAGACAGGAGAATCAATTAAACCGTTAGTGGCGAGTAAAAAATCAGAACTGCCACCAAGGAAAAGTTTTGAAATCAATCACAGAAGGACCTCAGTATATAAATGAGGTGCACAAGTAATAGACATGTGAGGCCAAGCTATGGCAAGGAGAGGGTAGCCTACAGTAAATAGCATGATACGTCATGTAGGTCAAAGTTCGTTGGCTTAGTAAGAGAGAAAGATCAGAGCATGCAAAAGGTTAGTGAAACCTTTCTGAAAATGAAAACATAATCGAGTTTGACAGATAGTAAGAAAGCAGAATCAAAAGAATCACACAAAGAGATGCTGAAACCTTCAAATAAAGTAGAACAATTTCAAATAGGAGAATCGCACAAGTAAACTTCAGGAACTTGAGTAAACCCCGAAGAAACTAGGGTTTTTCGAAATCAATCGAGTTTAGAGGCGATAAACAAGTAAAACAAACAAACAGTCTCAGAAGCTCGAATAAACCCCCAAAATTAGGGTTTTCGACACAAATCAAGGTGCAAACAAAGTAAATCAAACAGATAGACTCAGAAACTCAAACAAATCTCCAAAAATTAGGTTTTCAACACCAATCAAACTTAGAGATGATAAACAAATGAATCGAACAAAATATTAACAAACAGACTTAGAAACCCTAGTTTGAAATCAAAAGATTTTAAAAAGGAAAAATCGGGAAAAACGTTTAAAACATCACATATAGCACAGATCGAGCACAGATCCGAACAAATAAACGAAAAAGAACCTCGAATAGGCTAGGGTTTCTGAGAACCCTAGAAACGAGAAAGGCTTGGAAGAGACAAGATCAGATCCGGAGTCGATAAGGTCGGAATCAGGCTCATGAGGCTAAGACATGCCGGAGCAAGGCCGGAGATGGCTGGAAACTTCGAATCGATGAAGGTTTGAGCGAGGACCTTCGAGGTCTGGCCTCGAACCTTCAGGTATCAAGTACGTGCAAGAAGTAGGGGGTGAGAATAGGTCGTCCATGGTTAGAACAGCCATAGATTCCGGTGGATTTGGGGTTGGAGGTGGCAGAGAGCGATTAGGGTTTCGAGAGAGCTCGAGAGCGTTTGAGAGAAGAGAGGAGTTAGAGGCGGCGCTTCTAAAAGAATGGGGTAGGGTTTAGGGGTCGTTTGGAATTAAAAAGGAAAGAAGAGATCTGGGCCGTTAATCAAAATGATCAATGGCTCAGATTTTAAAAAGAAAACGGGCGGGTTTGGGCGATTGGATCAAGTAATCGGGTTTAAATTGATTTGGGGGTTGGGATTGGGTTGAATTGGGGTGCAAGTTGGGCTGTAATTGAAATGAAATTGAGGCCAGATTTTAAATAGCCACTTTTCTCCCGTTTTATTTTATAAAAATAGCAATGATGGTTTTAAAAATAAATTAAAAATACTGAGTAAACAAATATTACATAAATATTAACTTAAAAATACTGGAACTAATTTTGTAATTATAAAATGCTATTAATAACAAAACAGGCTATAATTGCAATTATATGCAATTTAGCTTTAAAAATACCACATAAATTTGTAAAAATATGCAAAAATTACCTTAATTATATTTTGGTGCAAATGTGAGAATAAAAATGAATTATTCGCCAAAATGATAATTTTGGTAATAATTATTGGATTTTGGTGTATTAAAATAGGCAATGAATTGGTTTAAAAATTATTAAAAATGCCAGAACTCTTGGGTGTGCTTATATATGCACATATATGCTATTTTGGAAGTATTTTGAGTATAAAATTACTAGGGAAAAATTGGGTATCAACAGCCGGCTGACCCCACCACTGAACCTTTACTGAAGCAATGTTCTTTGACCTCAACTTTCTGATCTGCCTGTCCAATATAGCCACTGGCTCCTCAATATAGGATAGATCCTTGTCCAACTGGACTGAAATGAAATCCAACACGTGCGACGGGTCACCGTGATATCTCCGGAGCATCGAAACATGAAATACCGGATGAACCCCGGTCAAACTGGGAGGCAAGGCAAGCTCATAAGCAACCTCCCCAACTCGCCTCAAAATCTCAAAAGGGCCAATAAACCTCGGACTCAACTTCCCTTTCTTCCCAAACCTCATGACTCCTTTCATAGGCGAAACCCGAAGCAGGACCCGCTCACCAACCATATACGAAACATCACGAACCTTCCTGTCCGCGTAGCTCTTCTGTCTGGACTGGGCTGTACGGAGTCTATCCTGAATCATCTTAACCTTCTCCAATGCGTCCTGAACCAACTCTGTACCCAATAGCCTGGCCTCACCCGGCTCAAACCAACCCACCGGAGATCTACACCTCCTACCATATAAAGCCTCATACGGCGCCATCTGAATGCTGGACTGATAACTGTTGTTGTAAGCAAACTCTGCCAATGGCAATAACTGATCCCAAGACCCTCCAAACTCAATCACACACGCACGGAGCATATCCTCAAGAATCTGAATAGTGCGCTCGGACTGTCCGTCCGTCTGGGGGTGAAATGCTGTGCTCAATTCCACCTGAGTACCTAACTCCTGCTGCACGGCTCTCCAGAACCGCGATGTAAACTGAGTACCTCTATCTGAAATAATAGAAACTGGAATACCATGCAGACGAATGATCTCCCGGATATAAATCTCCACCAACTGCTCCGATGAATAAGTGGTACACACAGGAATAAAATGAGCGGACTTGGTCAGCCGATCCACAATAACCCAAATGGCATCAAACTTCTTCAAGGTCCGTGGGAGTCCAGATACAAAGTCCATGGTGATGCGCTCCCACTTCCACTCCGGAATCTCTACCTGCTGAAGCAACCCACCCGGTCTCTGGTGCTCATACTTCACGTGCTGGCAGTTGAGGCATCTAGACACATACCCAACTATATCCTTCTTCATACGCCTCCACCAATAGTGCTGCCTCAAGTCCTGATACATCTTCGCGGCACCCGGATGGATGGAATACCGCGAACTATGGGCCTCTGCTAAAATCAACTCTCGAAGCTCATCAACATTGGGCACACAAATCCGACCCTGCATCATCAACACCCCGTCATCTCCAATGGTCACATCTCTGGCATCACCATGCTGAACCTTGTCCTTAAGGACAAGAAAATGAGGGTCATCATACTGCCGCTCCCTGATACGATCAAATAAAGAAGACCGGGAAACCACACAAGCTAGAACCCGACTGGGCTCCGAAAGGTCCAATCTCACAAACTGGCTGGCTAAGGCCTGAACATCCATCGCCATAGGCCTCTCAGAAACTAGTAGATATTCCAAACTCCCCAAACTCTCCGCCCGACGACTCAAGGCATCCGCCACCACATTGGCCTTGCCGGGTGATACAGAATAGTAATATCATAGTCCTTCAAAAACTCTAACCACCTCCTCTGGCATAAATTTAGATCCTTTTGCTTGAACAAGTGCTGCAAACTCCAGTGGTCAGTATAGATCTCACAAGGCACACCGTACAAATAATGACGCCAAATCTTCAAGGCATGAACAATAGCAGCTAACTCAAGGTCGTGGACAGGGTAGTTCTTCTCATGTATCTTCAACTGTCTGGACGCGTAGGTAATCACTCTACCGTCCTACATCAAGACCGCTCCTAGGCCAACTCTCGAGGCATCACAATAGACAGTATAAGACCCCGAACCGATAGGCAATATCAAAATTGGGGCTGTAGTCAAAGCTGTCTTGAGCTTCTGAAAGCTCGCCTCACACTCCTCCGTCCACTGAAATGGGGCACCCTTCTGGGTCAATCTAGTCATAGGGGCCGCAATCGATGAAAATCCCTCCACAAAACGACGGTAGTAGTCCGCCAAACCAAGGAAACTGCGAATCTCTGTAGCTGAGGACGGCCTGGGCTAACTCTGCACGGCCTCTATCTTCCTCGGATCCACCCGAATGCCCTCACTCGAAACCACGTGGCCTAAGAATGCCACAGAACTCAACCAAAAATCACATTTTGAGAACTTTTCATATAATTTCCTCTCTCTCTCAGGGTCTGAAGCACGGTCCTCAGGTGCTGCTCATGATCTTTCCGACTCCGGGAATACACCAGAATATCATCAATAAAAACAATAACAAACGAGTCGAGATATGGCGTGAACACACTGTGCATCAAATTCATGAAAGCTGCTGGGGCATTGGTCAGCCCAAATGACATAACAAGGAACTCATAATGACCATACCGAGTCCTGAAGGCAGTCTTCGGGATATCTGGCTCCCGAATCTTCAACTGATGGTAACCTGAGCGCAAGTCAATCTTAGAAAACACCTGTGCGCCCTGAAGCTGGTCAAACAGATCATCAATATGAGGCAAGGGATAACGGTTCTTCACTGTAACCTTGTTCAACTGGCGATAATCAATGCACATACGCATGGAACCATCCTTTTTCTTCACGAACAAAACAGGAGCACCCCACGGTGAAACACTGGGTCAAATAAAACCCTTACCAAGCAATTCCTGTAACTGATCCTTCAACTCCTTCAACTCAGGAGGAGCCATACGATACGGAGGAATGGAAATGGGCTGGGTGCCCGGCAACAGATTAATGCCAAAATCAATGTCTCTATCGGGCGGCATGCCCGGAAGATCAACTGGAAACACATCGGGATAATCCCGTACCACTAGGACTGAATTAACAGAAGGGGTATCAACACTGGCATCTCTCACATAAGCTAAATACGCGGCACACCCCTTCTCAACCATACGCTGAGCTTTAAGGAAAGAGATAAGTCTACTGGGAGTGTGATCTAAAGTACCACTCCACTCAACACGTGGAATACCTGGCATAGCCAGCGTCACGGTCTTGGCGTGACAATCAAGAATAGCAAAATGGGGCAACAACCAGTCCATGCCCAAGATAATATCAAAGTCAACCATACCGAGTAACAATAAATTCGCTCTGGTCTCAAAACCACGAATAGTAACCAGACATGACCGATAAACGCGGTCCACAACAAGAGAATCCCCCACAGGAGTAGAAACATGAATAGGGGCACTCAAAGAATCCCAAGGCACACCCAAATGCGGAGCAAAGTAAGAAGACACATAAGAGTAAGTAGAGCCCGAATCGAATAGAACCGATGCCTCTCTGTGACAAACCAGTATAATACTTGTAATGACGGAGTCAGAGGCAACATCCTCGGTACGAGCAGTAATAGCATAATATCTGGCCCGGCCCCTCTCTCGAGGGCGACCTCTATCTCCCCGACCTCCACCCCTAGCCGGCTGGGCAGACGGGGTAGCAGCTGGAGCTATGACCATGGCCTGAGAACTCTGAGAAGTACGTTGTGGCTGAGCAGTCTGTGAAGATGCACCCCTATCAAGTTTGGGGCAGTCCCTAACCATATGGCGTGTATCACCACACTCGAAACAAGCTCTGGGAGGACACGGCAGTTGTGATTGACTAGGGCCAGGTCTGCTGGACTGACCCCTAGAAGCACCCCGCGTAGGAGGCGCGCTAGAAACTGGAGGTGCATAGTAAGGCTCCTGGGGTATAGGCGGAACTGGAGCACTGCTGGCTGCTGGAAGAGCTGAATGGACGGGGCGACCCACATAGAACCTGCCATGATGACCTGCTGCTGGGGTACGGGCACTAGAGTAGTGGCCCGACTCTCGAGACCTCTTGGCCTCCCTCTCCACTCGCTCCCTAGCGAGCATACCCTCGATCCTTCTAGCAATGCTCACTACCTGCTGATAAGGAATGTCCATCTCCAACTCTCGAGCCATGCTAGATCTGATGGGTGGGATAAGACCCTCAATGAACCTGCGAACTCTCTCACGGACTGTAGCAACCAAGGCCGGTGCATGCCTGGCCAACCTGGTATAATGGATAGCATACTCCGAAACGGTCATAGCACCTTGGCGCAAATGCTCAAACTCTGCCGCGCCATACGTACCTTGAGACTCGTGAGGGACAAAC
>NW_017674953.1:55415-79898 GCF_001879085.1 Nicotiana attenuata
GTAGCACGTGTCCTCACCATCTGTGAGAGAATAGAAGACAGTAGTTTAGAATTGATGTCAAATCGCACGACCAGGAAATCAAATGAAATGAAGATTTTTCCTAAACAGTTACATAGCCTCTCGTAGATAAGTACAGACGTCTCCGTACCGATCAGCGAGACTCTAATAAACCGGCCTGTATTCCGTGACTCCTATGAACCTAGAGCTCTGATACCAACTTGTCACGACCCCAGTTTGCCCTCCGTGAACATGTCGTGATGGCACCTAGTGCCTACGACTAGGTAAGCCTAATAATGCAGAAAAACAACATAACTTGCGGAATAATTAATTAAAACTGAGCAACTAAAAGAAAACTGTATATAAATGCCGCTCGGCATATACGACTCAAAAATGCGGAAGTCTACAATACCATCCCAAAACCCGGAAACTCACGGGAACACAAGCTAGAAGAAGTACTGTAAATGCTCTAATCTCCAGAATGTCTACATCAAGGGTACGATAGAAGGCTAACTACTACAGATAGAGTAAAGAAGGAGACTTTTCTGTCTGCGGACGCGGCAGATGTACCTCGAAGTCTCCGTAGCTCTTCCTGCCTCAAGGATAGTGCGCCTGGGTGGAGGTACCTGGATCTGCACATGAAAAACATGCGCAGAAAGGGCATGAGTACACCACAGCGGTACTCGTAAGTGCTAAGCCTAACCTCAGTTGGGTAGGGACGAGGAAGGTCAGGGCCCTACTGAGGTAAAAATATAATAATAAGCCTTGCAACAGTATGAAGTACACAGAAATAATGAATAAAACTATGAAGTAAGACAAGTTATACGAAGCAACAATAACACGCAGAGAATAAGGTAACACAGAGTGAAACAACTCAATATCAGTACCAACAACGAGGATCTCCCAGGATACTGTCCTGTAGTCCATTTCATCAACTGTCCGAGGAGCTCCCGGGATACCGTCCCGTAGTCCATCATATGAGTATATCCGAAGGATCTCCCGGGATACCGTCCCGTAGTCCAACTATCAATGTGCGGGGGATCTACCGGGAATCTAACCCGTAGTCCCAAAGTAAAAGTGCAGGGGGATCTACCGGGAATCTAACCCGTAGTTCCAAAGTAAACAAACAAGGGGGGAGCTACCGGAATCCCACATCCGTAGTCCCAATGTAAATGCGCAACCAGAACCAGAAGATATTCAGAAATGAAGTACGAAAAATACAAGCAACAGGTAGTACTAGCCTAACATGCTTCACGTAGTACAGTCAAGGCAACTTAAGCAAATAGGCAATTTAAATCAACTAAACATGCTTTTCTAATCTAACACAGGTTATAATTGCAAGTAGAATAACGCAAATACGAAAGAAATTCAGTCTCAATATCTTAAGTAAAAATCGGGTTTTCAACAATTAGCTCAAGTACGCGCTCGTCACCTCACGTACAAGGCATTCAATTACCAAATATCATATCCTAAGGGGGAAGGTCCCCCACACAAGGTTAGACAAGCCACTTACCTTAAACCAGCTCCAAAATCAACTCGAAACCACACCTTTGCCACGAGTATCCGACTCCAAATGGCCCAAATCTGTTCAATTCAATTACATATCGTAAATAACATCTCAAGCAACTGATTCTACTATTTAATTTAAAGCTAAGACGCGAATTTAGGTAAAATGACCAAAATGCCCCTCAGGCCAACATCTCGGAATCGGATAAATTTTACATTTTCAGAACCCTCGTACTCTCACGAGTGTACCCATATAGAAATCTCTCAAATCGGAGGTCAAACACCCACTCAAAACTCAATAACTTGGTCTATGAAGTTTTACCCATTTTTCATTCAAAAATCGAAAGTAAGGAGGAATTCGTGATTAGATTAGTGGGTTTTAAGAATAAGGGGGTAGAGAATCGTTACCTAGTAGTTGCCCTCGAAAAACCTTCGAAATTTCTCCCAAATGCGAGCTCCCAAGCTTGTGTTTTGATAAAAATGGCAAACCCTCGGTTTTGAAATGTTTATAACTGCCCAGGCCCGTTATGCATCGCGAACGCGGAAGTAAGGTCGCGTTCACGGAGAAGAAAAATTTAAGCTGCCAAAAATGCCCTTCACGATCGCGAGGGGGAGGGCGCGAACGTGAACGCGAAGGCCTGGGATCATGAAGCTACGCGAACGCGACGTCTGGAACGCGAACGCGATGAAGAAAATAGCAAGGTCCAGAAGTTACCTTACGCGGACGCGTGATAGCGTTCGCGAACGCGAAGAACGGACTAGCATAGCTACGCGAACGCGAGGGTTTTTATGCGAACACGAAGAGGAAGTTGGTCCTCCTCCAGAATTACTCTATGCGAACGCGTGGAGGAGGACGCGAACGTGAAGAAGGAAATGGAACCTGCAACTGCTGTAGGATTTCTGCAGCTTTTTCAAACTCCAAAATGCTCCGTTGAGCATCCGAAACACACCCGAGGCCCCCGGGACCTCAACCAAACCTACGGACATATCCCATAACATCATTAAAACTCGTCCAATCCTTAAACCACCTAAAACAACGCCGAGAACCCGAATTAATCAAGGATTTGAGCCTAAGAACTTCGTTTTTCATCAAAATACACTTTCGTCAAAAACCTAACCAAAACACGTCCGAATGACCTGAAATTTTACACACACATCCCAAATGACATGACGGAGATATTGCAGCTTCCGCAGTTCCATTCCAACCCTCGGATCAAAAACTCTCTATCGGACCGGAAACTTCAAAAATTCAAACTTCGGCATTTCAAGCCTAAATTAGCTGCGGACCTCCAAAATACATTCCGAACACGCACCCAAGCCCGAAATCACCTAACGGAGCTAACAGAACCATCGAATTTCCATTCCGAGGCCGTCTTCACACTGTTTCGACTACGGACCACTTTCCAACACTTAAGCTCTCATTTAAGGACTAAGTGTCCCAAAACTCTCCGAAACCCAACACCGAACGTCCCGGCAAACCAAAATAGCGGAACTGAACTTAGGGGAATCTGTTAATAGGGGATCGGGGCGTTAATTCTTAAGACGACCGGCCGGGTCGTCACAGTAATACTTATAAAGTACTACATGAGAAAAAGATTCAAAAATATAAGAACAAATAGAGAACTATAGATTCTATTCATTTAAGTACTAATAAATTTCTTAACATAGAACCAATGGTCATATTTAAGAGGAATGAAAATAGGGAAATTAATTAAAGGTGACAAGGAAGGACGAATTATTTTGGTACTTCACGAAGTTAATACATAGATTGATTTTGTTACCATTAGGCAGTTGAAGAAGTGGGATGAAGTGCTCGAGGTGACGCGTTTGGTATTCCTACACGAGTTCTGTGAGTAGTAATCTTACCGCAATTTATGTTTTTTATAACCTGCATGGTTTTTACATGATTCTGAAAATAAAATGTTTTACCGAACGTTTGAAATTGCATGTGGGACAAGTCCTTTACTTGATATGGTACTGAACAGTTTACTTGAGATGTTTACAGTTATTTAAGATGTTCTCACCGTTACTAGACATATTTTACTGTTACTTGAGATATGATTACCGTCACCGAAATTGATTACATGATTTGATAAGAATTGAAATGCCATGTACTATTTTGAAAATGCTTTTATATGAATATTTACGTTTACAAAGAAAGTATAAATGGGAGGAGACTTTGAAGGATCCCATATGTCACGACCCAAAATTCACTAAGGGTCGTGATGGCGCCGGACACTGTTGTCAGGCAAGCCAACCAAAATACTTGTTTAAGTTCTCATTTTAAACTTTTTGAAAAAACTATGGTTTTTCCTTCAATTTTACTAGTAAAAGACAATCCTTACAATGTAAATAAAAGAATGTTTGGAAGTAAATACAAGATACCCAATAATCATCCCAGAACCCGGTGTCACAAGTACATGAGCATTTACTAGTGAATGAAATAAAATACAGTGACTGTCCGGAATACAAGTGGACAGAAATGAAAATACAGTACAATACTCTGAAGGAGACTCTGCTGACCACGGGGCGTCTCGATAATGCAGCTCACCTAAGTCTTCGTACCAACCATGCCACTAGCCACACATAAACCTGTGCAACAAAAATGCACAGCAAGTGTAGTATGAGTATGAAAACAATGTGTACCCAACGAGTATCCCGTCTAATCTCGAAGAAGTAGAGACGAGAGGTCGATTTCGACACTTACTAGTGGTCCATTAGTAATATATTATTAATGCGAATAATCATGGATTTATTAAGAACGGCAGTAATTTCAAATAAGTCACGAACAGGTAAAAACGTTCCTCTTTTAATATTAAAAACGTCTCCGGTAATTCACTAATTTATAAATTTTTCAATTATCTACAAGCCGGGGGAGACGAAAAATATCAATATCAATAAATCTCAAGGCAAGCAATACAAGCATGCGCAAATCATGCCGAGGACGTACGGCCCGATCCAACAATATTTAAACTGTGCACTGCCAGAGGGTCGAACAGCGCGAACCATAGATGCATCTATTTAATCTACCGAGGCGTTCGGCCCGTTCCACAATAGATAAACACATTCAAACAGTCAAATCAATAATTCATCAAGGAGCAAATATTCAGGAAAAGACAAGTTTCTCTTTTAAAAGTCAAGAAATGACATCTAGCCTTTTAGAAATTCATTTACACGTTCGATATGTTTTAACCATTTTTAAGTTTGTCAACAAGGTTGCAAGTATTACAAGTAAGCATGCTTTTTGACCCTAAACTACCCGGACTTAAGCATAATAGTAGCTACGCACGGACTCTAGTCACCTCGTACGTACGTAGCCCCCACAAATAGGAGCACATAACCAATTAACTCACCTATGGGAACAATTTCCTCGTACAAGGTTAGAAAGGAGATTCACCTCGCTCTGAAATTTTCATAACCGGCTTCCAAGACCTTCCAACGACTCCAATTGATGCACAACTCCCCAAAACTATTCAAATAACGGGCAAACCAATAAAATTCACTCTAATACTTATAACAATTCAAATTATATAAGTTCCCAACTCTGCTCGAAAAGTTGACCAAAATGCCCTCGGGCCCACGTGCCCGGATTCCGAAATTTCTCGAAGATAAATTCTACCCGTAGCTTTACTAACTCAAATATACAATTTGCTCAAATTTTCACGCTCAAGTTCAAGGTGAAAGTCCAAAATTCCAAATTCTAGGTCTTTCCCAAAAATCCCAAATTTATACTAATTTTCCATGTCTAAATCCATGTAAGATCACATATTTAACTCAAAAATAGGAAGAAATCACTTACCTAGTATTGCTTGGTGAAAATCCCTCCTTGAGCTCTCCAAAATCATCCAAGCCAAATAAAAGAAATGAAAGAAATGGGCCAAAACTCGTGTTTAAAACAATCTGCCCAGGCTTCATCGAGTTGAACCTTGCGCTGTGCAGGTTGTACATCCTATTACCATTTTCCCCTGCTGTACACTTTCTGTTAAAATGCCCATAACTCCTTGTGAAAATATCCAAATGACAAACGGTTTGAAAATTTAAAAACTAGACTCGAAGATCTTTCATTTGATAGGTCGTACACCATATAACTCTTTATATATTCCGAGATATGAGCTTCTAAAGTCGACTCCATGCATCAGAAAATTATGTCAAAACTGCTCCACCAACCATCTTCAATCGATCATATCTTTCTGATAAAATGTCCAAATCATGAATGGTTTAACTTTCTGGAAACTAGAATGCAAGGGCAACAACTTTTCTGTTTTGCAAATTTTCAGATTCCTTTTAGATTTCGAGATATAAGCTTCCAAACTAGCCTCCTCGATTGCACCATTGCTGTCCAAAACAGCAGCTGCATCAGAAAAAGCAGCAACTTTTCAGCAGCTTCAAATTTTCGAAATCGATCCGTTAGCCTTCTGAAATCCACCCGAGACCCTCAGGACTTCAACCAATTATACCAACATGTCCCAAAATACAATACAAACTTAGCCGAGGCTTTAAATCACATCAAACAACGCCGAAATCATGAATCGTACTCCAATCCAAACTTTATGAACTTTGAAATTTCAAATTTCTACATTCGATGCCTAAACCCGTCAAATCACGTCCGATTAACCTCAAATTTTGCACACAAGTCATATTCGACATTACGGACTTGCTCCAACTTTCGGAATTGGAATCCGACCCCGATATCAAAAAGTCAAACTCTCGGTCAAACTTCTCAAAAACCTTCAAATTTCTATCTTTAGCCAAATGACTTCACAATGACCTATGGACCTCCGAATTCACTTCCGATCGCGCTCCCAACTCCAGAATCACCATACGGAGCTATTCCGAGACTCGGAATCCCAAACGGACATTGATAACCCTGAAATGCACTTCAACCCAAACTTATGAAATTCCTCCAAAATGCTAACTTCCACAATAGGCGCCAAAATGTTCCCGGGTCTTCCAAAACCCGATTCGGACATACACCCAAGTCCAAAATCATCATACGAACCTTCTGGAACCTTCGAATCCCGATTCCGAGGTCGTTTACTCAAAATTCCTATCTTAGATAATTCTTTCAACTTAAAGCTTCCGAAATGAGAATTCTCTTTCTAAATCAACTCCGAACTACCTGAAATTCAATTCCGGCCACGCGTACAAGTCATAATGCCTGAAATGAAGCTGCTCATGGCCTCAAACTGCAGCTTAAAATGATCGGTCGGGTCGTTACACCATAGCTAATGGCGGGTTCGTTAGACCTAGTGCACCTTCTAATGGTAGATTACCGATTACAGTTATAGCCCTCGCTAGTGGGAAGTTAGAACTAGTATACAGTTATAGTTTTCCCTCGAGTAGGGACCTACGGTTATATTTGACTCCTTTTACGAAGGGGTCCACATAGTGATACAGATTACATGATCCTTTCTTGGAAATATTCCAAACATAAAGATTTGATATGACAGAGTGCTTATTGAGTTTATTGGCGAATTATTAAAATAATTTTTATTACAAGAAACGCATGGTGAGACTGATTATTGTTTATTGTTTCTGAAAGGGCATTCTTATGATACTTTCTTATACTGGCGTGTTTTCTGACTTGTCCCTATTAAAAATGTTACATCTCGTGTTTCGTACGTTAAAGTTTCGTCTTCAGTTAATTGACATAGACGTGGGGGATGAGGTTATCTTGAGTTTAACAAATTTATTCTATTTATAATAAACGATAAGTAAGTGCCATGAAGGATAAAGGATACACGAATCAAAGAAAACGAGTTTCGTTGAACGTTGTCGATTTGGGATAAAATACGGTCCGAGCTATAATACCCGATATTTATGGACTAGTACCATACAAGGTACCATATGACCGTGATAGTATGATGTATAAAATATATTAAAAATGAGTAATATTTTTAGTTAATTTGAGATAATTCTTAATTATATGGGTAATTGATTAATTATTGGGTAATTAATTAAAAAGTTGGATAAGAATTAACCCCCCAACGTAGCAAGCAACCACCCTTCCTTATAATGACTAACTAATGAAGAAAGCAAGGTGTCACACTTTGAAAGAAAGGTGACACCAAGCATTAACTATGTAGGCCACCAAAAGAATGAAGATAACAATGTAAGATTTTATTAAAAACACTTCACTACAAAACCAGAACGTTAACAATTCCCAACCAAAGTTTACAAACTCTTCTTTAGTGTCTTATGACCACAGTAAGTGTAAGACCTTACCAAGCTTAGTTTCATAACATTTCAAAATTTGGTTTCTTCCTAAAATCCTATTCAAGACATTTTCAAACTAGAAATTGGTTTCATAAACATCACGGATTCAAACCCCATCCAACAAGATTTCAATAAAATTCTTGCAACCAAACAATTCCAACGAGAATTGTTAGAACCATAGCAACGTAAAATTGTGCGGTTCTAAAGGAGTATGGTGCAATCTTTTCCAAGAAATATTATACGAATTTTTCCCTACTCCAGGTATGTTAAGGCCATCCCTTCTTTCTTTTTGGCATGATCCAAATAATACAAATGAAACGAACAAAATACACAACTTTCATAAATGACTCTATTCATAGAAATACTAGGGGTGTCTATATTCTTGATTCCCCATGTGGATTATTATTATATCTTCTGTTCATGGGTCTTAGAAAAATACGTATTTGATAATGTTTATCCGAAAGGCATATGGATTTTTATGGCATTCCAAGAAAATCTTATTAACGTATTTCTTATGCATTTCATGCATTTGTACATGTACATTAACACATGACCAGATGGCGTTATATACGCGTATATATGTATATTATATTTATATGGGATATGGGAAAAAGGTTACGGCGTTGTATACGCACCACCACGTGATCAGCTGGTATACGTTGATGATTTTGCCCACAGTGGCCGAGATGATATGATGCGATGCCCTCAGAGGCCTGATGATGTTAAGAAACATGTACCTACGCACGACATGACATTCATACGCATATGTATGACACTATATTTATTTCATGATTTATGGAGTTATCAAGACTACATGTTGAGTCATTTACTCTATATTCCTTCCATGCCTGTTATGTACTTATTTATATGCCTTACATATTCGGTACATTATTCGTACTGACGTCCCTTTTGCCTGGGGACTCTGCGTTCATGCCCGCATGTCTTGATAGACATGCCGAGAGTCCTTCAAGTAGGCAATCAGCTCTGCGGATGATGTTGGTGCACTCCATTTGCTCCGGAGTTGCTCGTTTGGTCAGTCTGATTTAGATGTGTATTGTTTAGTATGGCGGGGCTCTGTCCCGACCTTTATGACAATTATGTATCCTTAGAGGCTTGTAGACAGATGTCATGTACGTAAAAGATTGTATGGCCTTGTTGGCCTATGTTCAGTATACAAGTGGTTATTTTGGCCTTATAGGCCCGTACGTCATAAGATAAGTTTGGATTACATGTTGGATCGTCCAGTGTCGAGTATTTCTCTTTATTTTATTGTACTTATCTCATGACAGCCTCTCTGGATCATTTACCTATGATAGTATAAAACGAAAGATACGTTATGTAGGTACTCGGTTGAGTAAGGTACCGGGTGCCCGTTGGGCCCATCGGTTTGGGTCGTGACAAAAGTGGTATCAGAGCAGTTCTGTCCTAGGGAGTCTACAAGCCGTGTCTAGTAGAGTCTTGTTTATGGGTGTGTCGTGCACCACACTTATAAGCAGGAGTCTACAGGGCATTTAGGACTGTCAGTCGTTCTTCTTACTCTAGACCCTGTAGTAGAGCTCATTTATAAGAACTCAATTTCCTAAACTCTATCTTATTCATAATACGACGATGCCTACATATAGAAAGACGATTGGTACGAGATTGCATGTAGCTGAGGTAGAGGAACTCGATTTTGCATCATACTTATGGTGAGTAAATGTAAGGTCTTCAGTAGATCATGTGTGTACTAAGATGTGTAAGCCTTTCGATAAGGAGCCTTGGGGCAAGAATATCTATCCACCCTATGGAAAAAGGCAATGAGAGATTCAGAAGGTAGATACATGCTTCAACAAGTGAAAGGAGCAAGATGAGAAGGGTACAAGGTACCAGTTAATAAAGATTATCAGTATTTACAAATTCAGGCAGAAGAATATAAGCCTTTTGAGTTACCTTCAACAATAACAGAGGCACGTACAAATGGCCACACCCATCTCATTTATGTCTTATGGAAGTTAACAGAAGTAGTATAAGAGAAGGACGTGATATAAGGATCCGGCTGGGGTTAGAGTAACCCAAAATGGTTAATGAATTATTTGCGTTAGTTGACATTTCCGAAGGATAGTGCAAATATGCTAATAGATCTCCTTGTGAGACACCTAGATGGTGCACCCTAAAATAGTACAGCTACATATGAGTACTACAAAGATGGGCACTGGAAGCCTGGAAGGGACAAATATTATCTTAGTATGGTTCCCATCCCTAGTAGAGCGAGGACGTTGAGCAACCTGAAAAGACGATGAATGAAGCAAGGGGAGCTAAAAGCAAAAGAATGTCTTGTTGAAGTTTTCACACGAAAGGGATAGGCAGAAATATTAGCAGGGTAATGAGAAGAGAGATAAGGAAGAATTATGAGTAAGATGTGATACATGGATGGCAACGGTAGATAAAAAAGATGACGGTATTACCGGGTCCATAGTCAGGTGAAAAAAAATGAAAGGTGACAGGCCTTGAGACAACAAAAGAGTATAGGCCATAAAGTCATATCCTCATTTCGAGAAATAAGTTTGTGACTCTGACGTAATTGCCAATAGGAAGAAGCTAGACCCCAGAATAATAAAAATCAGTATGGGCTGGTGAGCAAAATAAACTAAACACCAATTAGGGATTTTGTGATTTGATAATAGCCGACATCATGAGAATTTCAGATTTTGTTCCAGCGATAGTAGAATGGACAACAGAAAAAGATTCAAGAGAAATTCAGAGAATGGTCATTCAGGAAGACGCTTCCCTAAAGCAAATAATGTGAGCAAAATTAAGCTTAAGGGACTGTATGTACCAGTTACATTAAGTGTCATCCTCGCGAGTAAGGAGTTTTGTTATCCTTGGTACAAAAGGATTATCGCAAGGCGAGTAAGGGTCATCGACGATGTGAAAAGACGCCAGAGATGAAAAGGTAAAACATCTATACGTAGATCATCATAGCACTAAATCTTAGTACTCCCTTAAAGGGGGGAATATGGAGTGATGTGACATCAAGACAGAATTAAGTTGTTCTAGTAACTATGGAATGGTAAAGGAAGAGTGCGATAAAAATGAGAAAGGAATGAGATTGCACTTATTCGAATCTTACAGATATGCCGTGATTCCAGAACGTTATTTAAGCACGGCGTCAGAAAAAGGAAGTAAAGGTTTCTGCGCGGAAGGTTATTGATAAATAAGGAGCCAGCGCAAGAGGAAAGTTAGACAAAAGAAATAACCCAAGAGAGATTACGCGGAATATGGATATGAGAATGTGCCGACGAGCAGTTAGTAGTTGATTCAGGAAGAGCCTAGTCATGACTAGACAAGAAGTTACAGACAAATTAACAGATCATGCAAGATAAATGTAGTAAACCCCAACATGAAGAATTCAGCCTCGCAGTAATATCATTATAATACTTGAGATATATTCAAATAGGAGTCGGGGTAATTAAAGGTACAGTATGAGTGTTATGGGGATAAACGAAAGTGCCACTGGGAAGACAGTCAAAATATCAGTTCAGAAGCAACCCTACAAGCACAAGGACACGGAGGTAAGCAACTACCGATGATTATAGGCAAGGAAGGACATCAAAATGTCCGTAATAAGCTCACAACTTTATGAGAGTCAAGGGTTTCCCTAAGTACTACAACAAAAGACTAGCTGAGGAAATAAGAAAGAAGGCTTCAACCTAAGCACAACGACCTAAAGAGAAAATGGTCGTGTAACAACAGTCTCACAACAACGTTGTAAGCGCTCTAAAGGAAAGTGGCACCTACCGTGGCTAATGAACGGGAAGTAAAAATAAAAGTAATATTCGAGATCATATGAGTTGCACGAAAACTCTGGCATGCATGGGCACTAAGTTAAGCTAATTATGGACGTAACAATGGGGCAGAAAGACCAGGAAAAGTAATAGCATACGTTGAAAGAAAGCTAAGATGGAACGAAAGAAATTATCCGATCAATGATCCGGAGTTGGTTACGATATGAACACACTTAAGAGTCCGGAGTATTATCTATGCAGCATATATCATACGGCAGTAGAAGATTCCGGTATAAGTTAAAAGAAAGAATTGAGCCCAGGTCATAGACAAAGGAATGAATTATTAGAAGATTGTATCATGGATATTCTATAACATCCATGAAGGGCTAAGGTAATAACTAATACCATGAGCCGCAGATTAGAAGATAACTTAAGCCGACATAAAGGCCGATCAGAAGATGGAGGAAACTAAAGAGTTACATCAACAAAGTAGATTATTGGACCCAGAAGTTATAGGAATCATGATTGAGAACATAGCAGAATCACTCTTGATATTAGAGGTGCAAGAGAGATAGCACAACAACTATATTCTATAATAGCTCTACGAGAAAGCCAGTTAGAAGAGTACCAGCCTCATAAAAAGTTAGTATGGAGCTACTACTAGATCCTGTATGCACCAGAGGTATAAGTATTATAATAGAGCTTCAAGTTGTGGATGTGAATTATACCTATGCGGAAGGGAGGTCATGAGAGAGATAGAAGACGTGATGAAAGATTACAAGATAAGTAAAGTAAAGGTGAACACCGTACGAGATACTCAAATGCAGAAAGTTGTGAATAGTCCATACTACGAATAAAAGGCTAGAAGCGCGAGGATTCCGTATCCAGGAATGATAGCAGCATCGTCAGTAGCATACTTTCCGGCCTATGGTTTCTAAGTACCGAAAGGTCTAATTAGAGAGAAAAAGAAGAGTTAGAGACGATGTGAGGTCTCGCTTGATGTTCCAAAAAAGCATAAGGAAATCGGTCGCAAGCTAAAGTATGATAGAACGACAAGGTTTTAGAAAGACAGGAGTAAGGACAAGAAAAGGGCAAGTGAGAAGGTGGCGAAAATGCATAAGTCCTTGAGATTAAGCCCGTGAAAACAAAGGGGCTGATAGTTCCTCTAAGTTATAGAAAGCTCAATATAGCCTGAATGAACTCAAAGGAGTCTAAGACTAGTAGCATTTAGAAGAGATGGAATGCTGCCCTGATAGAAGAATGACAGTGTGATTGTGATAGATAAAGGATGGCGTTTGGGCCTTCAAGTGAGTAATGACTTAAAGAGGATTTCATGAATTGTAAGGGACTAAAATACCTATATAAGGTGAGTCACATTGGGATTCTATAAAGTACGGTTATGGAAGTATTGTATCACCCCTAGGTGTATCAATCTAATTACTCCAGATGTCCCCGATGAGACGCGAGCCCTAGCGGCAGTGTTACATAAGAGATCAAGTTATCAGTGGTAGATAATTGATCAACATTAAGGTGAATCAACAATAGATGGATAAAAGTTCAACAGTATGTGATGAGATTAGACCATCAGTCTTAAGGATAAGTAACGAGAGTAACCTGGAGTCTGTACATCCAGTCTTTCATGTGTCAGTGCTCCGTATGACAACGTTCAGGTCACAGAGCAGCTATCGTACGAAGAAACTCCCATTTCTATATTAGACAGACATGTTCGAGGATTGAGAACTAAAGGTGTAGCTTCGGTGAAAGTACTTTGGAGAAACAACAATGTGGAAGAAATGACTTGCGAGGCCGAGGAAGACATAAAGTCTAGATATCCCTACTTATTTCCTCCTCCATAGAAGGGTCTGACTGAGACGTCATAACCTTAAGGTACGTGTATGGATTCTTGTGTTAGTTATTGTCACTGGTCGTGTGAGGCCATTGTCATTATTGATGATTGTGCTCCTATGTAGCGTTGAATTATTGAGTTTCTACAAGAAGAGTTGGTAGTAGTCAGAGGCGGCTCAATAGTGTTGGAGGCCTAAAGCCAAGACGTAATAAGAGGCCTCAAACTTGTTAAATAATTTTAGATTTTTTTGTTGAAGTTTATTTTTTGAGATGCAATTTCATCTTGACGATGTATGTTTACCGTAAAAATGGTAACAACAATTAAATTTGTAAATGGGATTCTAAAAATACGTGATCTATTCCCGAGCTAGTTTGGAAGGACGATCGGTGCTTAAACGTGGAATAAAGCAGTAAAGATCGAGCTAGCCAAAACGATAATCGAACCAATAAGGGATGTTCCCGAGCTTAGGGCAAGCCTGTAGATACCTCGGGGCCAGACCTCGAGCCTACCTCGAGCTTATCGAAGGTAACCTTATCGAGGGTAATCGGGAAGGGGATAACAGATAAGTATATGCATATAAGGATTTATATAGTCAATCTTGAACTAAATGACGAAGAACAAATGAAGAACAATAAAATGCTAGGGCGACCTCGGGGTCGAAGAACACTGATAATTTAGAAGAAAGAGAGAGAGAGAGAGAGAGAGAGAGAGAGAGAGAGAGAGAGAGATATTAGTGCTTATTGGAGAAGTGGAGCAACATCCTTCCTTTGCAAGGTGGGGTGAGTCCCCCTTATATAGGCGAGGGGACTCGGTAAAGTATGCATGTATATTTAATTACAAAATATGGAGATGGGATGGCTTGATGCGATGCCTCAGCGTAGGCTCTGGATAGGCCGGCCCTGTCAGACCCAACTGCGTGTCTTGGGAGCTTCCCCTCTTTGTCCTGGCCTCAGCCTCCGCCTGACCTCGAATCGGGCCTTGACCATCCCCGAGGGAGAGGACTAAGCTGTGGCTTCGTGTCCTTGGGGTCTCGAGGCACTTCCCCGAGATGGCTTATTAGTGGGAAATCAGGCCCTCTGATTTCACCGTGTACAATGTAACCAACCTCTTTAATCTTTGTTGTAACATTGCTAACCTTTGATAAGATTTTATTAAGTTTAATTTTGAATTTTTTCTTTTCACATGACCATCAACATAACTTACTATATATATAACATTGCCTCCCAAAGTAACAATCATGTAGAAATTTGTATTTACAGAGATGATAAATATTTTACGATCTAATTAGCTTGAAGTGTACCTATAGAGATCTTGAAAGCAGATATCTTACAAAGTTAGAGTTGTAAATAAAATTTATTCATGTGAGAGTAAGAAGAACTAGAAAGTAACTACACATTTAATTGCCTTTCACTTTTATTTGGATTTTCTCAACCAACTTCAAAAAAAGACAACATAAAATATAAAACTATGTTATTAATGATTGGTGACAAGGTAGCAAAACATGGTTAGAAAATTTCTTATCATTATTTAATAATAAATTCAATTAATATTTAAATTACATATAAAAAGAGTAGCTTTTGGGGCCTCTAATTTTGTGAGGCCTAAAGCGGTCGGTTTAGTGGCTTGGGGGTTAAGCCACCTCTGGTAGTAGTGTTGTTACAAAGGCGACTCTGCCAAAGTTATATAGATCCCGGGAGTTAAACATTCGAGGACGAATGTTTCTAAGGGGGGAAGGATGTTACATCTCGCGTTTCGTACGTTAAAGTTTCGTCTTCAGTTAATCGACGTAGACGTAGGGGATGAGGTTATCTTGAGGTTAACGTATTTATGCTATTTATAATAAGCGATAAGTAAGTGCCATGAAGGATAAAGGGTACACGAATCAAAGAAAATGAGTTTCGTTGAACGTTGTCGATTTGGGATAAAACGCGGTCCGAGCTATAATACCCGATATTTATGGACTAGTACCATACAAGGTACTATATGACCGTGATAGTATGATGATAAAGTATATTAAAAATGAGTAGTATTTTTAGGTAATTTGAGATAATTCTTAATTATGTGAGTAATTGATTAATTATTGTAATTAATTAAAAAGTTGAATAAGATTTACCCCCCAACGTGGCAAGCAAACCCCCTTCCTTATAATGACTAACAAAGAAAGCAAGGTGTCACACTTTGAAAGAAAGGTGACACCAAGCATTAACTATGTAGGCCACCAAAAGAATGAAGATAACAATAAAAGATTTTATTAAAAACACTTCACTACAAAACCAGGACGTTAACAATTCCCAACCAAAGTTTACAAACTCTTATTTAGTGTCTTATTATGACCAAAGTAAGTGTAATACCTTACCAAGCTTAGTTTCATAACATTTCAAAATTTGGTTTCTTCCTAAAATCCTATTCAAGACATTTTCAAACCAGAAATTGGTTTTATAAACATCACGGATTCAAACCCCATCCAGCAAGATTTCAATAAAATTCTTGCAACCAAACAATTCCAACGAGAATTGTTAGAACCATAGCAATATAAAATTGTGCGGTTCTAAAGGAGTACGGTGCAATCTTTTCCAAAAAATGTTATACGAATTTTTCCCTACTCCAGGAATATTAAGGTCATCCCTTCTTTCTTTTTGGCATGATCCAAACAATACAAATGAAACGAATAAAATACACAACTTTCATAAATAACTCTATTCATAGAAATACTAGGGGTGTCTATATTCTTGATTTCCCATGTGGATTATTATTATTATATCTTCTATTCATGGGTCTCAGAAAAATACGTATTTGATAATGTTTATCCGAAAGGCATATGGATTTTTATGGCATTCCAAGAAAATCTTATTAACGTATTTCTTATGCATTTCATGCATTTATACATGTACATTGACCCATGACCAGATGGCGTTATATACACGTCTATATTTATATTATATTTATATGGGATATGGGAAAAAGGTTACGGCGTTATATACGCACCACCACCTGATCAGCTGGTATACGTTGATGATTTTGCCCATAGTGGCCGAATGATATGATGGGATGCCCTCAGAGGCCTGATGATGTTAAGAAACATGTACCTACGCACGACATGACATTCATATGCATATGCATGACATTATATTTATTTCATGATTTACGGAGTTATCAAGACTTACAGGTTGAGTCATTTACTCTATATTTCTTCCATGCCTGTTATGTACTTATTTATGTGCCTTACATACTCGGTACATTATTCGTACTGACGTCCCTTTTGCCTGGGGACGCTGCGTTCATGCCCGCAGGTCTCGATATACAGGTCGAGAGTCCTCCAAGTAGGCGATCAGCTCAGCGGATGATATTGGTGCACTCCATTTGCTCCGGAGTTGCTCGTATGGTCAGTATGATTTAGATGTGTATTTTTTGGTATGGCGGAGCTCTGTCTCGACCTTTATGACAACTATGTATCCTTAGAGGCTTGTAGACATATGACATATACGTAAAAGATTGTATGGGCTTGTCGGCCTATGTTCAGTATACGAGTGGTTATTTTGGCCTTATAGGCCCGTACGTCATAAGATAAGTTTGGATTACATGTTGGATGGTCCAGTGTCGAGTATTTCTCCATATTTTATTGTACTTATCTCATGATAGCCTCTTTGGCTCATTTACCTATGATAGTATGAAACGAAAGATACATTACGTAGGTACTCGGTTGAGTAAGGTACCGGGTGCCCGTTGCGGCCTATCAGTTTGGGTCGTGACAAAAAGCTATTGTGGTTAACTGTTATTACTCACTGAGCTAGCGTCTCACTCCCCGCTATATTTTTTTACAGAGACAACAGTTTAATCATGCAAGGATTTTGTTAGCTAGAGCATACGAGTTGGCAATTATGGTGAGTCTCGCATTGCTTCGCGTGGGCAAAGAGTTTATTTAATGGTTATTGTCCTTTTCTTTAAAACTCTTAGAGTTGCTCGATAGTCATTTTAATAGTTCCATGTGTATAAATTATTGTCTTCGACTTGTTCACTAGATCAGACTTTCTTATCGTATGTTAGAGATAGATTTAGTATCACAGTCTTACAAGTGGTTGATTAATAATGATGGAGATCTGACTGGGTAGTCGATGAAGATTATGAGTTGTTTTGTTGGATATTGGTTTGTTTTGTGGTTGCTTTCTGAGTCAGGTAATGTGTGGCTAGTCCTAAAATAGGGGAAACTCTATCCGATTTTCTGTAGGATACCGATGAGGCTTACTTGGGGGCACTTGCCCCTAAGCGCCAGTCATGATTCTAAATTAGATCGTGACAAAGTTGGTATCAGAGCCCTAGGTTATTCCTAGGACTAATGGAGCACACGTCGATAGTAGAATCTCAATTATGATAATGTAGCCGGCCATTCCTATAATCGTTATTCTGCAAGCGCGTGATAGGATATTTCTTGTCTTTATTTCTTATTCCTCCATACGTGTGTGGTGATTAGCGGTAGATAACTGAATGTCACCTTTTATCTTGTTCTTGTATGGCGTGGACCAGTCATTCAATAGTAGAGTTTGGCTAAATGTTCAATTACATTAAAATGCTTCCACTAGACAGCAACTGTCTCCCACGCAAAGAAAAGCTACAGAAGTAGTAAACAAGGCAATGAAAAGGTCGTTGTGCCATAATGAGGGGCTTTCATACCTCTACGACATGTAATAAAGTCCACCATTGAATTAAGTACTAGACCACCGCCATAACTAGGAGATTATTATCATTAAGGTGATTACCTCCATGTAGAGAATAATTTAGAGCTTGATAGATATAATTGGTAGACATGACCAAAAAAAGGGTAATAGATTAGGGATATAAAATCTTTAGGCATCTGGACTTAGTAAGATCGTCAAAAGCAGAGATGTATTCTTAATAGAGTTCCTAAATTGAAACCACGAAGATTCAGTTTAACCATCCTTAGAGGTTTTTGGCAAAAATACTTAAAGCATTATGAGCTCTATAATATTCCAGTGAGAGGCTTGTAGAGCTAGCAACTTATAGACTGGAGTACACGACAAATATATGGAATGGAACCATACTGTTTTGGACGTGGATAGGAGCGACACAACTAGCTTAGAAATAAGTTCACAACTTTTTGTGAATAGGTTCCTTCTCGATAGTTAAAAGCACAAACCAGATAGGTACTGAAGAAATCAATTTAGACGATGGATATACTGACATGTGATGACTTATCAGCTGGCTAGGTATGTGACATCTTAGGTTTAAAAGTTTGTCGAATGGTTGGTTAACCATTCAAATAAGGCAATAATATCATATATGAAGACTCTGACCTATTTTGTGGAAGTTGAACTTGAAAAAAGATTAAGAGCTGATTGTGATTGGCATGTAACTAAAAATTCATTTAAGAAGGTAGAGACTCGCAATAATTTTTTATATGGGACGAAGAGTTATATAAATGACATCTTGAGATATTAAAAGATCCTTTAATAGTTGCTACTTTGTGGAAGAATCTAGTATAATTGAAACTTAGTATTAAGCTTATCGGATTTATGTTGAGAGAGAGGATACCCTATCTAGCCAAATTGTACTTGACCTTGTAGATTTTGACGTGCTTATAGATATGATTGGTTATCATCTTACCGCATTGCCTTTTATTACCATGCAAACTATAGTTTAATTGATATATCTTGTATATCAGAGCACCTTCAATTTCGTTTCTAAACACATTTTTCATTACCACGCCGCCCCTTGCGGCGCCCCACGCGGCGCGGCTGTACAAAAACGGATTTTTCTGACCCGACCCCTATTTTATATAACTCATTTAGGGTTCATATTTTTGGGTATTTCTGGTGTTTTAGAGAGAGGGGAGAACGTTTTTAGAGAGAGAAAGAAGCATAAGTGTTTTGGTTCATCAAAATCTTGTCCGAACCTTGAAATTCCTTAAGTTCTTCATCAAAGAGGTAAGAATTTCTTTTTCCCCAATTCTTCAATTTCGAAATCTAACTAGAAATGGGTAATTAGTAAGATGATTCATGGATGTTTGAGTATTAGTTATACATGCTTATAACAATAAGGTTATGGGAAGATTGTTGAGTTCAAATAGGTAAAGATTGGGTTAAAAACGGTAGAAATCTTCAAAACTTTAATTGAGGATTTGAAAGGCAATCCGATGTTGTAATTCGATAATTTTTGTATGGTTGAACTCGTATCGGAACGAGTATTCGGATTTTGTAAGTTTTTTCGGGATTCATGACATGGGCCCCACGGGCGATTTTGAGTTAAATTTCGAATATTTAATGGAAAATGTATAAATTCATATGGAAGTAATTCCTATAACTTTTATTGACTGAATCGAATTGTTTATGACTAGATTTGAGAAATTCGGGCACGAATTCGCGCGGCAAAGGCTTGTTGGAATTTTGAATTGGTTGCAAAGCGAGGTAAGTGTTTGGTCTAACCTTAGCTTGAGGGATTAGGAGTTGTGTCATAATTGTTATGTGTTATTTGTCGAGTACGACGTATAGGCATGGTGACGAGTATCTATACGTTGGTGTCAAGCATGCCCGTGAGTCTTATACTTTGATTAATGTGACTCCTATTTGACTTAACTGAAGAGTTTTGCCTCTCCTATTGTTATGTTATTTTTTCATAACTACTTGACTCGTGTTGATTTCCTCATTATTGACTTGTATATTGTAGGATCGTTGCTACGTGTTAGTTTTCCCGTTATTGAACTGTTTCCTTTATGCCAGTATTCTTTACTGTGGTTATTCCTTTGAGCTGGTTCCACCACTTTCTCGTGATTTACAGCCCCTGAGTTGATTTACTTGTCGTACCTTGTATTATTGTCATTTTGTTGTTATATGTATTGTGGTGATGTTCGATCCTTCTGTTGTGATGTAACTGTTGATTCTGTTGGTTGCGTTATGTATTTATTTTGGGAATACGGATGTGGGATTCCGGTAGCTCCCCCTTGTTTGTTTACTTTGGGACTACGGGTTCGATTCCCGGGAGATCCCCCTGCACATTTACTTTGGGACTACGGGTTAGATTCCCGGGAGATTCCCCCAGTACTGGGTATTTACATTTAGGACTACGGATCAGGATTTTGGTAGATCCCCGCGCATTATGAGTTGGACTACGGGACTGCACCCGGGAGATCCACTGGATATTTATATTTGGGGACTACAGGACGGTATCCTGGGAGATTCCCGGTTGTTATCTCTGTGCTGAGCTGTACTCCTTCCGCGAATATTTTGTCTCCGTTGTAATTGTTGTTATCAATTCAACTGTTTTAATGGTTTAGATTCCTTTACGGCTGTGATCCTTTGTGTGGGAATTCATAGTGTTGACAATACCTCGCCCTATTTGTTTATATATATTCAATACTTCAAATTTTCAACAAGTGTTACATTTTTAACTCAATTGATTTCTCAGCTAAATTTTCCTTAAACCGTTTGAGGTTGTACTTTACTTAAAAAGGAATTTCTTCTATGTTTTAATTTATTGATTTCTCATATTAAAGGTAACAATTCATTCGATATTGTACTTCAATTGAAAAGGGTATATTCTTTATCAAATGATTTCTAAAAATAACTTCATCTTTTCTTGTTGATTTCCTAATTGGGTTGGGAGATGTACTCTACTTTATGTTAAGTGAATGAGTCTCCTTGAACATTCTTAATTGTATTGGGTTATGAAACCTATAAACTGAGTAATATGAGGATACTGATGTGCAATATGAGACAGAAATATGTGGGCACGAGGTGCCGTGAAAATATGAAAGTGGGCTGAGACCTATATTATTTATGATTATGAAATGAGGCGTCACAAGGTGACCTTTACTCGAAAGAATTATATTCGAAAGATGCGTACTTGTAAGATACTTATTTGAAGGTAAATATATTCGAAAAGCATATTATCTTACTACTCACGCATCAACTCTTTAATTTAATCTACGGCCTTAACCGACGGCTTGTACATTTCCTCCCCACCATCTCATAGGTGTTCATTCATATCCTCATAATAAAGAAAGGTAGAGTCCGCTCCCTCAAACAACGCGATAAACTAACCCTGTATCATTTCTATCCGCACATCAACGAAACGTGTCCCAATTTTTCTAACTTCGCCCCAAACAATTTTTCCCAAAATTTTGGGGTCGGCAGAATGTCGTTCCCCGTGTAATTTGGGCCTATTCCTTCCTGCCAGAGTCTAACACTCAAAGACAACTCCAACAACAATCCCAACAACTCAACAAAATTACCACAATGTTATTTAATCCAATAACACCAATCTCCGCATTATAAGACGGCGGCGATCAGGTGTGACACTGTCATTAAAGATATTTCCATGAACACATCATATGTATGACCCTTAACCACCGTCTCTAGTAATTAGTTGTACATAATCGATTAAAATTAGCCAATTATCCTCATTGTCAAAAAATCTTGTTTCAAACCTCCAATTTACTAAACAAAAGGCATGAAAACCTTCATTAATATAACTACCCAAATTAACTGAGTCACATTTAACGCCACCTGAGCATCATCTTGTAGGTTAAAACTCAATAAATTTACATACAATTTGGCAAATTATGCACAGAGATATTCGTTACAAGAATTATTTTTAATAAGCCTCATAGACATGGGACTCCCTATAAGTACTATAGTATAATTTTTTTAATGTCACAAAAAGGCAGAATTTTAAACACATTAAACTTTCATCTCAAAGACCTGTTCCTTATATAAACTCCACTACAGCTTTGTGTTAGCTCGGTTTAAATATTTCATATCATATAAAAATGTGAGGATCTCGTACCTCAAGTCTGAATCACAAAGTATTTTGCACATTGTTGGCCAACTAAAAAATCTTCATTTCCTTTCTTCCTTTCTTTTCAACTAATTTCCGTCAAACAAAACAAACATATAATTGAACCCTCATATCGGGTTAGGGCATATAACTCACATTGAAATTAATTAATTTAGAAATTTACATCCAAAACTCACCAAAAAGATTAACAAAAGTTAATGGGCTCCAACTATTTTTTTTTTTTGGGTGACCAACACATAATGATAGCAATAGCTATCTTCATAAATCTCCAAACAGAGTATTTAATAAGTAATTTTAAGATGATACGAAACTCACTCATTGAGTAGTAGCATATAGGATGGGACTTTGCCGTCGATACCGCATAACCCGAATCAAAGTAAGGGACAAGTTTTCCTTTATGATAACTTCGAGTTCGTACCTTGTAACGACTCTATCTAGTTTGTAGCGACCTCGAGCTATACCATAGCAATACATCAATGGTTGGCCTGCACCTCTTAGTAGGCGCCATCTACCCGTTTTCTCCACTCCTAATTAGTAGTGTAGTAGTAAGAGTAGTAACGTTAATGGAGTACGTGGCAATGTGTGTCTAATGGAACAGATTTCTCCCAGTCTATGACAATTTCTTCAAGATTTCCTAGTATCACCATTTTCATAACACCATCCACAGTTCGACTGCTCATACTGAGACTGTACCGAATAACTTAAATAGCCATTGCAGGAATTCATGCCAATGGTACATTTTAAAAGATTGACTGCCCCCACGCGAGTGTTGTGATTAAACTTAAGCACTATGAGTATACTGAATATGTTTCCATGACCCCTGCTGATACTAAAAATGTAGAATTATTAAGGACGTGGGGAATATCCAAGTCTCATTCATCATCCCGTTCAAATCTCAGCTCTTAATATCATATTACAAGTTTTGGAAAACTTATAAACCCACATAAAATACAATTCCCTCAGGGCCAAGAATTGGGGTAATAACACATGACCCTCAATTTGCATCGTTGAATAGTGGACTTCCCTACTTGGTGCGAAATCATAAGAACAATTCCCGACGAATCCACTAATACTAACCTTCACCGCTCGTACTGTAAGGTACCAGTCATGAGACACCTCAAGCCATTTACTTGGCACTTGTCATCCTCCTGATAGTTAACTCACTTCCTCCAGTGTCTCGGCTTGCCTAGTAAATACTATTCGCTAAATAGAAATCCCATACGAAACACATAGTCTCTAATACGACCAAACTCTTTTTAGATCTACATCCACCTGTCATGATTAGGAAACCATTAAACCTTCTTTAAGATCATACTTATCAACCACATATCAGAACCTGTTGCACCTCCATGTGCACAACTGAATGATCTCTCAATACATCCGCATCTTCAATCTTGGTAAAATGTGGTAACAATGATTGAGCAACCCTGGCTCCCTTATAACCCCTCTTTAGTAACACAAACTGTAGGCGCATAGTTATTAACGAGTGTGCAATTTCATACACGAGTGGATGTAAAGAAACATAAGTTATATACTTCGAGCTGAATCAATATCGCACGATAAGGAATGAAAGAAGGGGAATTTCCTAACAGTTCTGTAGCCTCTCGAAGATAAGTACAACGTCTCCGTACCGATCCACAAGGACTCTACTAAACTCGCTTATTGACTTGTAGCACCTATGAACCTAGAGCTCTGATACCAACTAGTCACGACCCAAAAATCCCTCCGAAGGAGTCGTGATGGCACGTAGTCTCTAAACTAGGTAAGCCTAACATTTACTGAAATAACATTGGTATATATTAACTTCAAATGAAATTTCTCTAAACAACTTACAATTCCCAAAACCGGTAGTACAAGTCATAACTTTTCTAAGAGTAAGTTATACAAAATAAAATACATCACTGTTCGGACAAAAGGAACATATGGAAATAAGTACAATTGAAGATGACTCCGAGGACGCGAACGCTGCTGTAGGCTTACCTTGAGTCTCCACCGCAACGAACAACTACTATCGATCAAATACCTGGGTCTGTACACAAAAATGTACAGAAGTGTAGTGTCAGCACAAACCAACCCCATGTGCTGGTAAGTGCCTAGCCTAACCTCGGCGAAGTAGTGACGAGGCTAGGACCAGACTACCAAATAAACATGTGCAAACATAGCGTACAAAATAATAGGAAGCAGATAACAATGATGGCAACAATGATCAACCAGTGATATATAAATAGCAGGCAACAAGAACACCATAATATGCATTTCAACAAATAATAAATACAAGTGCAATCAATTAATCGAGTCCTTCAATATTAAATATTTCGCCTATAAATTCTTCAAGTAATAACCTCT
>NW_017674954.1:0-324 GCF_001879085.1 Nicotiana attenuata
CCCACGCTTTCCGCCGTGGGGCCGGGCCCCCAGATCCGGATCGCCTAAGATTTTTCCGAGACATCAAATACAGCTTAAGGAACTATGGTCACTGCCCTGCCATGACCAAATTACATTTTTTGGCATTTTATGGCCATAAAACTAGAATTCCGCCCGATTCCTAAATTTTCCTATGCTATAGCCCACGCCTTCCGCCGTGGGCCCGGGCCCCCAGACCCGGATCGCCTAAAATTTTTCCTGGACGTCAAATACGACCTAAGAAACCATAGTCACTGCCCCGCCATGACCAAATTATATCTTTTGGCATTTTACGGCCATAAAACT
>NW_017674954.1:5175-5508 GCF_001879085.1 Nicotiana attenuata
ACCCGGATCGCCTAAAAATTTACCTGGATGTCAAATACGGCCTAAGAAACCATAGTCACCGCCCCGCCATGACCAAATTATATATTTTGGCATTTTACGGCCATAAAACTGAAAATCTGCCGATTCCCAAATTTTCGTGTGCTATAGCCCACGCCTTCCGCCGTGGGCCCGGGCCTTCGGACCCGGATCGCGTAAAATTTTTCCGAGACATCAAATACAGCCTAAGGAACTATAGTCACTGCCCTGCCATGACCAAATTACATTTTTTGGCATTTTACGGCCATAAAACTAGAATTCCGCCCGATTCCCAAATTTTCCTATGCTATAGCCCAC
>NW_017674954.1:6009-7016 GCF_001879085.1 Nicotiana attenuata
GAATTCCGCCCGATTCCCAAATTTTCGTGTGCTATAGCCCACGCCTTCCGCCGTAGGCCCGGGCCCCCGGACCCGGATCGCCTAAAATTTTTCCTGGACGTCAAATACGACCTAGTAAACCATAGTCCCCGCCCCGCCATGACAAAATTATATCTCTTTGGTATTTTACGGCCATAAAACTGAAAATCCGCGCGAGTCCCTAATTTTCGTGTGCTATAGCCCACGCCTTCCGCCGTGGGCCCAGACCCGGAACGCCTAAAATTTTTCCGGGATGTCAAATACAGCTTAAGGAACCATAGTCACCGCCCCGCCATGACCAAATTACATTTTTTGGCATTTTACGGCCATAAAACTAGAATTTCGCTGATTCCCAAATTTTCGTGTGCTATAGCCCACGCCTTCTGCCGTGGGCCCAGGCCCCCGAACCCGGATCGCCTAAGATTTTTCCGAGACAACAAATTCAGCCTTAGGAACTATAGTCACTGCCCTGCCATGACCAAATTACATTTTTTGGCATTTTACGGCCATAAAACTAGAATTCCGCCCGATTCCCAAATTTGCATGTGCTATAGCCCACGCCTTCCGCCGTGGGCCCGGGCCCGCGAACCCGGATCGCCTAAAAATTTTCCTGGATGTCAAATACGGCCTAAGAAACCTTAGTCACCGCCCCGCCATGACCAAATTATATTTTTTGGTATTTTACGGCGATAAAACTAGAATTCCGCCCAATTCCCAAATTTTCGTGTGCTATAGCCCACGCCTTCCGCCGTGGGCCCAGACCCGGATCGCCTAAAATTTTTCCGGGATGTCAAATACAGCGTAAGGAACCATAGTCACCGCCCCGCCATGACCAAATTACATTTTTTGGCGTTTTACGGCCATAAAACTAGAATTTCGCCCGATTCCCACATTTTCGTGTGCTATAGCCCACGCTTTCCGCCGTGGGCCCGGGCCCCCGGACCCGGATCGCCTAAGATTTTTCCGAGACATCAAATACAGCCTAAGGA
>NW_017674954.1:11792-12181 GCF_001879085.1 Nicotiana attenuata
CCCCGCCATGACCAAATTATATATTTTGGCATTTTACGGACATAAAACTGAAAATCTGCGCGAGTCCCTAATTTTCGTGTGCTATAGCCCACGCCTTCCGCCGTGGCCCCGGGCCCCCGGAATTGGATCGCCTAATATTTTTTCGGGATGTCAAATACAGCCTAAGGAGCCATATTCACCGCCACGCCACGATCAAATTATAGTTTTTGGTATTTTACGGCCATAAAACTAGAATTCCGCCCGATTCCCAAATTTTCATGTGCTATAGCCCACGCCTTCCGCCGTGGGCCCGGACCCCCGGACCTGGATTGCCTAAAATTTTTTCGGGATGTCAAATACAGCCTAAGGAGCCATAGTCACCGCCCCGCCATGACCAAATTATATTTTTT
>NW_017674954.1:17121-17457 GCF_001879085.1 Nicotiana attenuata
AATTTTCGTGTGCTATAGCCCACGCCTTCCGCCGTGGGCCCAGACCCGGATCGCCTAAAATTTTTCCGGGATGTCAAATACAGAGTAAGGAACCATAGTCACCGCCCCGCCATGACCAAATTACATTTTTTGGCATTTTACGGCCATAAAACTAGTTCGCCCGATTCCCAAATTTTCGTGTGCTATAGCCCACGCTTTCCGCCGTGGGCCCGGGCCCCCGGACTCGGATCGCCTAAGATTTTTCCGGGATGTCAAATAGCGCCTAAGGAGGCATATTCACCGCCACGCCACGACCAAATTATATTTTTTGGTATTTTACGGCCATAAAACTAGAAT
>NW_017674954.1:26302-27309 GCF_001879085.1 Nicotiana attenuata
GAATTCCGCCCGATTCCCAAATTTTCGTGTGCTATAGCCCACGCCTTCCGCCGTAGGCCCGGGCCCCCGGACCCGGATCGCCTAAAATTTTTCCTGGACGTCAAATACGACCTAGTAAACCATAGTCCCCGCCCCGCCATGACAAAATTATATCTCTTTGGTATTTTACGGCCATAAAACTGAAAATCCGCGCGAGTCCCTAATTTTCGTGTGCTATAGCCCACGCCTTCCGCCGTGGGCCCAGACCCGGAACGCCTAAAATTTTTCCGGGATGTCAAATACAGCTTAAGGAACCATAGTCACCGCCCCGCCATGACCAAATTACATTTTTTGGCATTTTACGGCCATAAAACTAGAATTTCGCTGATTCCCAAATTTTCGTGTGCTATAGCCCACGCCTTCTGCCGTGGGCCCAGGCCCCCGAACCCGGATCGCCTAAGATTTTTCCGAGACAACAAATTCAGCCTTAGGAACTATAGTCACTGCCCTGCCATGACCAAATTACATTTTTTGGCATTTTACGGCCATAAAACTAGAATTCCGCCCGATTCCCAAATTTGCATGTGCTATAGCCCACGCCTTCCGCCGTGGGCCCGGGCCCGCGAACCCGGATCGCCTAAAAATTTTCCTGGATGTCAAATACGGCCTAAGAAACCTTAGTCACCGCCCCGCCATGACCAAATTATATTTTTTGGTATTTTACGGCGATAAAACTAGAATTCCGCCCAATTCCCAAATTTTCGTGTGCTATAGCCCACGCCTTCCGCCGTGGGCCCAGACCCGGATCGCCTAAAATTTTTCCGGGATGTCAAATACAGCGTAAGGAACCATAGTCACCGCCCCGCCATGACCAAATTACATTTTTTGGCGTTTTACGGCCATAAAACTAGAATTTCGCCCGATTCCCACATTTTCGTGTGCTATAGCCCACGCTTTCCGCCGTGGGCCCGGGCCCCCGGACCCGGATCGCCTAAGATTTTTCCGAGACATCAAATACAGCCTAAGGA
>NW_017674954.1:29443-30262 GCF_001879085.1 Nicotiana attenuata
ATACAGCCTAAGGAGCCATATTCACCGCCACGCCACGACCAAATTATAGTTTTTGGTATTTTACGGCCATAAAACTAGAATTCCGCCCGATTCCCAAATATTCGTGTGCTATAGCCCACGCCTTCCGCCGTGGGCCCGGACCCCCGGACCCGGATCGCCTAAGAATTTTCCGAGACATCAAATGCAGCCTAAGGAACTGTAGTCACTGCCCTGCCATAAACAAATTACATTTTTTGGCATTTTACGGCCATAAAACTAGAATTTTGCCGATTCCCAAATTTTCGTGTGCTATAGCCCACGGCTTCCGCCGTGGGCCCGGGCCTTCGGACCTGGATCGCCTAAAATTTTTTCGAGACATCAAATACAGCCTAAGGAACTATAGTCACTGCCCTGCCATGACCAAATTACATTTTTTGGCATTTTACGGCCATAAAACTGAAAATCTGCGCGAGTCCCTAATTTTCGTGTGCTATAGCCCACGCCTTCCGCCGTGGGCCCGGACCCCCTGACCCGGATCGCCTAAATTTTTTTCGGGATGTCAAATACAGCCTAAGGAGCCATAGTCACCGCCACGTCATGGCCAAAGTACATTTTTTGGCATTTTACGGCCATAAAACTAGAATTTTGCCGATTCCCAAATTTTCGTGTGCTATAGCCCACGGCTTCCGCCGTGGGCCCGGGCCTTCGGACCTGGATCGCCTAAAATTTTTTCGAGACATCAAATACAGCCTAAGGAACTATAGTCACTGCCCTGCCATGACCAAATTACATTTTTTGGCATTTTACGGCCATAAAACTAGAATTCCGCCCGATTCCCAA
>NW_017674954.1:34538-35295 GCF_001879085.1 Nicotiana attenuata
CTATAGCCCACGCCTTCCGCCGTGGGCCCGGGCCCCCGGACCCGGATCGCCTAAGATTTTTCCGAGACATCAAATACAGCCTAAGGAACTATAGTCACTGCCCAGCCATGAACAAATTATATTTTTTGGCATTTTACGGCCATAAAAATAGAATTCCGCCCGATTCCCAAATTTTCGTGTTCTATAGCCCACGCCTTCCGCAGTGGGCCCGGGCCCCCGGACCCGGATCGCCTAAAATTTTTCCTGGACGTCAAATACGACCTACGAAACCATAGTCACTGCCCCGCCATGACCAAATTATATCTTTTGGCATTTTACGGCCATAAAACTAAAAATCCGCGCGACTCCCTAATTTTCGTGTGCTATAGCCCACGCCTTCCGCAGTGGGCCCGGGCCCCCGGTCCCGGATCGCCTAAAATTTTTCCTGGACGTCAAGTACGACCTACGAAACCATAGTCACTGCCCCGACATGACCAAAGTATATTTTTTGGAATTTTACAGCCGTAAAACTAGAATTCCGCCCGATTCCCTAATTTTCGGGTGCTATAGCCCACGCCTTCCGCCGTGGGCCCGGGCCAGAATCGCCTAAGATTTTTCCGAGACATCAAATACAGCCTAAGGAACTGTAGTCACTGCCCTGCAATGAACAAATTACATTTTTTGGCATTTTACGGCCATAAAACTAGAATTCCGCCCGATTCCCAAATTTGCGTGTGCTATAGCCCACGCCTTCCGCCGTGGGCCCGGGCCCGCGAAC
>NW_017674954.1:38238-39809 GCF_001879085.1 Nicotiana attenuata
GACCGTAAAACTAGAATTCCGCCCGATTCCCAAATTTTCGTGTGCTATAGCCCACGCCTTCCGCCGTTGGACTGGGCCCCCGGACGCGGATCGCCTAAAATTTTACCTAGACGCCAAATACGACCTAATAAACCATAGTCGCCGCCCCGCCATGACCAAATTATATCTTTTGGCATTTTACGGCCATAAAACTGAAAATCCGCGCGAGTCCCTAATTTTCGTGTCCTATTGCCCACGCCTTCCGCCGTAAGCCCGGGCCCCCGGACCCGGGTCGCCTAAAATTTTTCCTGGACGTCAAATACGACCTAATAAACCATAGTCACCGCCCCGTCATGACCAAATTATATCTTTTGGCATTTTACGGCCATAAAATTGAAAATCCGCGCGAGTCCCTAATTTTCGTGTGCTATAGCCCACGCCTTCCGCCGTGGGCCCGGGCCCCCAGACCCGGATCGCCTAAAATTTTTCCTGGACTTCAAATACGACCTATTAAACCATATTCACCGCCCCGCCATAACCAAATTATATCTTTTGGTATTTTACGGCCATAAAACTGAAAATCCGCGCGAGTCCCTAATTTTCGTGTGCTATAGCCCACGCCTTCCGCCGTGGGCCCAGACCCGGATCGCCTAAAATTTTTTCGGGATGTCAAATACAGCCTAAGGAACAATAGTCACCGCCCCGCCATGACCAAATTACATTTTTAGCATTTAACGGCCATAAAACTAGAATTTCGCCCGATTCCCAAATTTTCGTGTGCTATAGCCCACGCCTTCCACCGTGGGCCCGGGCCCCCGGACCCGGATCGGCAAAAGTTTTTCCGAGACATCAAATACAACCTAAGGAACTATAGTCACTGCCCTGCCATGACCAAATTACATTTTTTGGCATTTTACGGCCGTAAAACTAGAACTCCGCCCAATTCCCAAATTTTCGTATGCTATAGCCCACGCCTTCTGCCGTGGGCCCGGGCCACCGGACGCGGATCGCCTAAAATTTTTCCTGGACGTCAAATACGGCCTAAGAAACAATAGGCATCGCCCCGCCATGACCAAATTATATCTTGTTGCATTTTACGGCCATAACACTACAGTTCCGCCCGATTTCCAAATTTTCATGTGCTATAGCCCACACCTTCCGCCGTGGGCCCGCACCCCCGGACCCGGATCGCCTAATATTTTTCTGGGACGTCAAATTCAGCCTAAAGAACTATAGTCACTGCCCGGCCATGACCAAATCACATTTTTTGGCATTTTACGGCCATAAAACTAGAATTCCGCCCGATTCCCAAAATTTCGTGTGCTATAGCCCACGCCTTCTGCCGTGGGCCCGGGCCCCCGGACTCGGATCGCCTAAAATTTTTCCTGGATTTCAAATACGGCCTAAGATACCATAGTCACCGCCCCGCCAAGACCAAATTATATTTTTTGGAATTTTACGACCGTAAAACTAGAATTCCGCCCGATTCCCTAATTTTCGTGTGCTATAGCCCACGCCTTCCGCCGTGGGCCCGGACCCCCGGACCCGGATCGCCTAAAATTTTTCCGGGACATCAAATACAGCCTAAGGAG